>NC_056735.1:326806077-326848577 GCF_019279795.1 Protopterus annectens
TACCTAACTAGTTATTTATACTATAGTGTTACACACTTATCGCATGTGGCACAGAGCTTATAGGGGTGATGCTTGACGAAAGTGACTTCTAAGGTGACTGATATCTGCAGGACTGCTAAAGTAGGGCAATGAGGAGTTTACTGGGTTTGAATGGGTACAAAATCTGTAACTTATTAACACACACACACACACACACACACACACACACACACACACACACACACACACACACACACACACACACACACTTTTACATTTGGCATGACTGAGATTAGAACACCTATCTAACTAGTTATTTATACTATAGTGTTACACAGTTATCACACATGCCACAGAGCTTATAGGGCTAAGGCCTGACAAAAGATACTTCTATGGTGACAGACATCTTCAGGACTGCTAAAGTAGGGCAATGGGAAGTACACTGGGGTGGGAAAGGCCTGTTAATTCCTAGCTCCTACTGACAATTCTCTAAGTGTATGAGCATGCCCAGTGTGACCTTCTATAGTAAATGTGGGACTCCATTTCAGGGATTGTTGTACTCCAGTCCAGTGATTTTTGTGCTACAGCCATACCTCTCAACCTGTTGGTGCAGGATATCTGAAGATAGCCTATCAAAATGGGGAAGCAATGGGCCATACGGTGATTGTGACTATTTCTTTTAGTAATGTATGAGTTGGGCCAAATGCTAGGCATTCTTGCACAATCCAGCCTGTTGAGAGGTGTGCCTACAACCAGTTGACTGCTGGAACTGTGGAAATGGTCCAGCACCTTGGTGATATATTACAATGGTGGAATCTCTGTGCATTTCTTTTCTGACATGGTTTGATTTTCAGTCCACAGTTGGGCAATATAAGTCAGGTAGGATCTGGGTTACAGGCAGACTCTAGATAGATTTGTAGGGATAAGATATGTGCATGTGTGGGGTGTCCTGGGCCAGATATGTTTGCCTATAGCTACCAATACTTTGCATAGGGGTCTTTTCAAAGGTTGAGTGCAGTTGGGGGGTCTTGTGTGTGTCAGACTGTTTGACCAGCCTGGCGGTGTGTGTGTGTCTCACATATATGCATGGCTCACCTCATTTTGCTTGGCTGGTCACATTTTGGGGTGAAGATGTTGCATAGGATGCATGATCAGGGAAGGATGTGTTACTCCCCATGGCTGTGGGCCAGGGTTCTGTGGGTGCAGACATGTCACCATCTTCCAGGTTTAGGACTGCCTGCAATGAGTGCATTCCCATGTTTAGATTCCTAGCCCGGCGTGTCGACTGCACATAGAGTTTCACAGAATGCCCAGATTCATGACTCATATATCTGGTTGGTTACCCAAACCTGTGTGGTTTTCAAGAAAAAGTGTTTTGCAAGTCACTCAGGGTTGAAGTCAGATATTACTGATAGTTTACATTGCAGTTTCAGACATCATACCCTTCAGACATTCCATGCTAATACAATCATTCCATCAACTTTCTAACATTATTAGAGCAGTATTTCAAAGGTGTCCTTCTCTTTGGACCTTTATCACCCCATTATTCATGGCTTGGTCCAGATTTCTGGCTCTCTGAGGCTGGCACGTTTGCTCCTAGCAGTTAGCAGCACGGACTTTCTTTGAATTTTGTAGACTGTGTTACATTGGTGTTATGGACCCGATGGCACTCCCTAAAAGGGCACTGTGGGTGAATCATGGGCATTTGCCAGAGGCCTGTAAGTAAGGTGTGACAGATGCAGGCCATCTGTAGCAAGGCAGTGTATTCTAATGATCATATGTTCCCAGGCTGCCAGGCAGTGGACACCCCTGGGATGGCACCAGTAAGTTGACTCGGTGTTAGTGACAATTGCTTTCTGTTCATGTTGAGCCATCACTCTAGTTGACAGCTGGATGCTGCTTAAGGTTAGGGACATGTTACTGCATTTCTATGTGACTATGGGTGTGTGGGGGGGTGACACATCTGTACACAATACACATTTGCACAGACTGTGCTGATATTTGCTTAACAATTTGGTCCCATTTAGCATAGTGGTGTGCCCTATCTTTGAGACTACAGGCATAACAGTATTGCCCACAGGTCAGATTGTTCTGGCATAAACATTTTTAGTTTCAGACTTCTTACCTTTCAAATTCATACTGCTGCTGCCAGACCTGCTGTGGTATCACTGTGTAAGTCTGTAGGTGGGAATTTCATGGATGCTGCCATGTAGGGGCCTTTGCCAGACATTTCTGTATGGTTTTCTACAGCTGATCTGCTGGGTGAGGCTGGGGGTGAGTATGGGACCCCCACTTTGACATCCATGCATGTGACCTATGACCGCTCAGTTATTTGGGTCACCACATATACTGCAGTGGTATTTTTCAGCTAGGGTGGTACTGCATAGCATGGGTAAGCCAGTACTGAGCATACACTTCATGCTGTCCCACATAGCTGTCAGTTGTCTGCTGCTATCCCAGTAAGCCGCCCCATTATCTTGCATGCTTGCATCAATACCATAGATATCCTATCAGAACATTCTACTCCATTCATTTATTGTTAAGAAGACTGACTTACCCTTGTACCTGAGGCAGTTGTGAGGACAGTGCTTGAGGGCTGACTATGCCTATACATGGTAAGGTATAGGTGGTGTGATTTGGGGCATCCATTTTACTGTGTGTGCAAGTTAGAGAGAGATATCAGTCCCTCGGTCCCCACAGTGTCAGTGTATGTGCTATGTGTTGCCTCTTTGCCAAGGCGAGGACATACTGGGCATGCCTCCATCTGCCTTCAGGGGCAGGCTCAAGATGTTCCTCCTCCGAGTCGCTCTGTGCCTGTGGAGACCTTGGCAATGGTGGGGGGGCTGTGTGAACCTTCCCTGTTTTGTCCCTGCTGTAGCTATTTCCACAGGATCATATTGTGTAGCATGGCACATACTATGAACATGTGTGCACATGTGGTTGGAGAGTACTGCAAGGCTCCACCGGATATGTCAAGGCAGTGGAACTGTGACTTGAACATCCCAAACATATGTTCTGTAATGATCCTGGTTTGTGCATGTGCCTCATTGTGGTGTTCTTTGTGTGTGTGTGTGTGTGTATGTGTGTGTGTGTGTGTGTGCATGCATTTCTGATGGGTGTCATCAGCCACAGCTCCAGTGAGTAGCCAGCATCCCCCACCAGATGGCCATATGGGATGTCCCCAATGGCAAATGCCTGATGGCCATATGGGATGTCCCCACTGGCAAATGCCTGGTACAGCTGTGATGAATGCCAGATGTCTGAGTCGTGATAGCTTCCAGGGCAGCAAGCACACACATTCATGATAATGCCCTGGGCATCACACATGACCTGGCAGTTGATAGAGTGGAACCCCTTGCGGTTTAGGTAGAAACTACCCTGTTCACTGGGTTGTGCTTTGATGTGGATGTGCATGCAGTCTGTGGCACCCAGCACCTCCAGGTAGTCTGCTACATGGTGGAAGAGATGCATATTGCCAGTCCTCCCCTCATGGGTGCTGGGGAATTTAATACGCTTAGCGGCAAGTGGTTGCATGGCATAGAGTATTCTGGATGCAGATGTCTTTGATACCTCCATAATATCCTCAGTTGGTCTTTGGAAAGTACCTTTAGCTAGTATTCTTAGGGCTGCACATAGCTTGGTATGCACTGGGTTGGGTTTCATCTGTTGGCTGTTGGTCTCCGGCGGGGCTGACACAGCTCGATGATTTGCTGAAGTATGTTCTTGTCCACCCTGTAGCACTCTATTTTCTCCAGATCATAGGTTCATAGGTTCATAGGTTCATACTAGGCTATCTGCCCAAGGGCATTTATAAGCCTAGCCCATAGTTATTTGGCTTTCGCCACCCATTTAGTTTGAATAAAACTATGCCTATTATTTTGCTGTGCCTCTGTCAAGCAGTGACACTGAAGTAATCCCTGGGGTATATCTGCGATCCCCCATCCATTGGTCAAGATTCCTCTTGAACAAGGCCAGCGAGGTGCTCTGCCTCACATGTACCGGGATTTTGTTCCACAGCATAGGGAGTCTCTGGGTGATGAATCTGTCCCTCCAGCACGTTCTATTAATAACCGTGTCAAGGTTTAAGTCTCCCACCCTTGTGGTTCTGAGGGATCTAGATGTTTTGAGGTGAAGCATATTCATCAAATCAGGGTTTGACATGGCCTTATATGTCAGGCACAGGTCACCTCTGAGCAAGCGGTATGAGACTGAATAGAGCTGGAGTTCTTTCAGTCGGGCAGCATAAGACATATTTTGAGACCCTTTATCCTTTTGGTGAGGAACTTTGGGGCCTTTCCAGCTGCTGCAGGTGTCGGGTCAGATACATTCGAATGGGGCATTGTACTCAATCATAGGTCTAATGAGTGATGAGTACAGGGGACGATGACCTCCCTTGATCTAGATGTGAATCCCTTCATGATCAGGTGGGCAATGTAGAAGGTTTTCCTAACTACTTTAGCAACATGAGTGTCAAACGAAGGCTACTGCCAACCTGGGTCCCCAGATCCCTGATGACTTCTTCTGTGCTCAGTGGATTGCCACCTATATGGTAGCTAGGGGTAACCTTGTTTTTCCCGAAGGGTATGACTATGCATTTCTTGGCATTTAACTTTAGGCCATGGCTCTGGCACCAGTTATCCGTTTCTGTGAGGCCCTTCTGAAGGATATCTGTGTCAGATGTGTTTTCGACTATGGCCAGTTTGCAGTCATCTGCAAACTTTGTCAGCCATAACCCTCCTGTGTTTGCTTGTACTTCAGAAAAGTAGATGCCGAACAAGAGTGGACCCAGGGCTGAGCCCTGTGGGACACCACTTGTGACAGGCTTTGAGTCTGACATGGCTCCAGCAACTCTGACCCTGTGGGTTCTGTCACTTAGCCAGTTTGCAACCCATCTTGTGATGTATGGGTTTACATTCAAGCTGATGAGTTTTCGATGATACCTGAGTGGGGTATTGTGTCGAAGGCCTTTGCCAGGTCAAGGTAGGCTGTATGGACTGCCTTTCCCTCATCAATGGCCTTGTTGACTGTCTCGAAAAAGGCAACCAAGTTTAAAAGGCATGATCTGCCTTTGACAAAGCCAAACTGGGTTGGATCCAAAGTCTGCAAGTTCCCTATGTCTTTATTTATGAGTTCCATTATGATCCTCTCCATGGCTTTGCAGATAAGGCTTGTCAAGCTAATGGGACGGTAATTTCCAGGGTCAGTGGAGGCACCGCCCTTGTGAAGTGGGACCACAGTCGCCGTGCGCCACTCCTTGGGTACATATCCTGAGGTGAGGCTAAGATTAAACAGCTGTCCTAACTGCAGGTTTAATTCCTCATTGAGTTCGTGGAGCACACAACCGGAGACACCATCCGGTCCCATGGATGCTGTGTTTTTTGCTTTGGAGAGAGCAGTTCTCACCTGGGCGTTGGAGATGTTTGGGGGGGCTACAATCCTCTGGTATAGATATCTCTCCTTTTGGGGGAGAAGTTTGCACTGAACCTGTCAGCCAGTATGTTGGCAATGTGTGTAGGTTCAGTAATCTTCACATCATTTTGAACTAATTCTGAGCATATCTGGAAGTTTCCTCCTAGGTTTCTAACATAGCTAAAGAAGGCCTTATGATTGTCTTTTGAGTCCTTGGTGATTTTTCTTTCAAAATTTGCCTTGGATGATTTTATGAGAGCTCTTAGTTTTTTACTTATAATGATCAAAGGTGTCTTACCTTTCAAGGATTTTGCTCTATCTTGTAGTAGCTTCCTCCTTTTGTTGTAGAGCTTGTTTATGGCTGGGGTCCACCAGACTGGACGCTTGCCTTTGGTACAAAGAGTCTTAGTTTTGTTTGGGATTGCCTGATCCATACAGTCCTGTAGGTGCTGGTAGAAGGCATTTGTAAGTGATTCAGCGGTTTGAGTAATGTTTACCACTGGCTCAGGGGCCTTAAAGGAGACCACACTAGTTTTTAGAAGTGTGAAGTCGGCTTTTGAGAAGTTTTTCACTGTGGTCTTTTTATTTCAGATGGGGCGGGATGAGGACCTCCAGCGAGATTAGTTTATGATCTGATCTCACCAGTGAGGGGTATACTTCGGTGTTGAACATTGTGATCCCATGTTCGTGATGATGAGATCAAGTATGTTTTCTCCTCTTGTGGGGATGGTGACTAGTTGTTCCATGGCATTTGAGTTTATGAACTCCAGGAACCTTTGGGCTAGAGTGTTTGGGCTTGAGTAGTGTTCCCAGTTTATATTAGGGTAGTTGAAGTCACCTAGTATGATGGTGTTTGGAGATACATTTATCCCCTCCATTGTTTTCAGGAAGGCCATGTGAGGTTCCTGAGTTTGAGAGGGTGGCCTGTAACATGCTACAAATTGCAGAGCAGTCTTGCCTATGGTTAATTACACCTGGATGGTCTCCGATGCATCGTGCGTTGCCACCAACCTTGAGGTGTGGGTGTCCTTTATGAATATGGACACCCCCCCTCCTTTCTTGGTGTTGTCCGGATTTTGGGGCCGGAACGCATGATATGAGGTGAAACCTGATAGTGCTGGTGTGCTCTCAGGAGTCTTGAACCAGGTTTCTGTCACAGCACAGACATCGATGTTCTCCATACTGAGAAGGGCCTCGAGTGCGTGCATCTTGAGATTGAGACTTCTGGCATTGAGCAGCATTACCCTTAGTTTTTTTACTTTTTTGTGCTCTAGGGTGGTAGGTTTAGAATTTGAGCCTTGCCTAAAAAAGGCACTATGGGGGTGGCAAGAGCCTTTGCCAATATCCGGAAGCCTAGGGGTGACAGGTGCAAGCTGTCCCTTGCAAAGCAGCGTGGCTTGTCCAGCATGTCATCCCAGGCAGACAGACATTGGATCCCCTTTGAATGACACCAGAATTTAAGCCAATTATTAAAGCTGATCATCTTATCACTGTATTGTGGCATCATTCTAGGTGAAGGTAGGATACTGCTCAAGGTCAGGGTCATATCTGCCTGGGCTACATAATCAGAGAGCTCCTCAATGTCTCTTTTCATGTAGTCCAAGGAGGTACGTCTCAGGTTGTTGACACCAGCGTGGACAATGACTGAGTCGTACTTGTACCTGCTGTTGAGAGACCTGAGTGCTTGTGTTATGTGGCGGATTCTAGCGCCCGACAGGCAGCTTACTGTGACCTTCTCCTTACTCAGTCTGGTGAGCGGGATGTCAGTGTGTCTGACTATGGAGTCACCTATGACAAGTATGTTTGGTGTTGTATTTGGCCTTAAGGGCAGTGACTGCTTTGCACACTGATTTTGTTGTTTATGTGTTGTTTGTGTGGTGTATTGATTTTGCAGTTGCTTGGGTGTCTGCTTTGGAGGCCTCTGCTGTTTAGGTAAATTTTACTCAGAGCCTCCAGTATGTCTTAGTGTGTTTATGTGTTTGATTCAGTGGTGTGGTTGAGTTATGTGAGACTGGTATTGTGGTGTGTGTAGTTGCCTTCTCCTCCTGCCTGGTCTTGCCAGTCCTGAGTTGAGAGAGCTCAGCCTCCAGTCTGGCTAAATAGCTGCATCTCTCACAAGTGTTAGTGTTACGTGGGAGGAGGAGAGGGTTGTCCGTGTACATGAGGCAATTGTAACATTGTCTCAGAATTCCCAGATTCACCAACTGGCAGGAGAGGACGCCAGCATCTGACCCTTCGACATGCTAGAAAGAATTATGAGTTGGTATGAGACAGAAAAGTAGTGGGCTTAGCAGGGAGTGGGCACTCCTGAGGGGTTTTGCTAGTGAGAGATTTGTATAATATAGGAGTGCTTGACCTGCAAAGAGAATGCTTATAAGACAAGGGATATGCTTATAAGACAAGTGCTGAGCTTTTTGAGAAGAAAAAGCTATTTGGAACAAGTGCTGCACTTTTTAGTGTAGGTGTAAACTGTTTAGGTTCCTAACAGAGCAGTTCTAAGGGAAAAATTGAAGAACAGACTTTCTGGAGCCAGAAAGAGTTTAACCTTGTTTAACCGGCGCTGCCCGATGCTGCTCTAGTGGCAACTCCGCGCTAAATCGCGCTGCCCCTGGCAGGTTACACTGGGTCTGAACACTCTTCTCCTCCTCCTTGGTCTGAGGAAATCATCAGCATTATCCTTCTCACCGCCCTCAGCCTCTAGCGCATAATCACAGATCAATGAAAGAACAGCCTTTAACATTTTTTGTTAGTTTTGTCAGTTAAAATTTCTCTGTATGTGTACACCTATGGTGCACAGTTTGTGTGAAAAACCACACTAAAAGGTGTTAGCAGAATTTATAGTGGTGTGGTGCAGAGGCTGCCTGTGTAATTGGCTGAGTATGATATATTCCACCTGCCAGCTATATTACTTGCATTTAACTGGCTGTATTCTGCTATTTCCCTTTATTTTCTTGTTCCACTTGCCATTTCCTTCCATTTTAAGGTCCAAGGCCTCATTGTGCAAACACGGAGCCCAAATGTCAACAGTGCTGCCATTTCCTGTTTTTTTTTTTTTTTGGTATTTTTTTAAGCCCTGGTGCGTACTGCGAACACATGTTTAGGCAAGGTAAACAAGGATATACAGTCTCGGACACACCCCGTTGCTTACTTGTATACAGTGCTGCCATTTTCTGTTTTCTTTCTTTTTTTTTAAGACCCAGTGCATGTTGTGCACACCCGTTTAGGCAATGTACACAAAGCTGTACAACCTGAGATACACCCCCTCGCTTAGCTGTGCTTAGCTAAGCGCAAACATGGGCAGTGGAGCTCCAATGTGCTTACAGCAAGCATGACACATCCTCTTTTCATGTTAGCTGCTCCTCCTGCCTACTCAATTGTGCTCTAGTACCTACATGGTTAGGTGCAGTGTGTGGACTTAAAATATTTTGTGATTCAATAAATTTCCTCTCATTTGCATACCCCACTGCCTTAGTCCATAGTTACTGCACTAACACATACAGTTTCCCCTTCACAACCACTCTTCCCTGGTATTGTTTTGATTATGCATGCCATACACTATAATGGCAAAATGCAGATTTCACTTAAAATTGACTCACTATTTTTTTTTTATTTTTGGCACCTTCACATTTGCGTGCCACTGTCCTATGCTTAAATGGCCGAGATTGGCCAAAAAAAAAAACTTAAATGTTATAACATTTAAACACTTTTCCATGCTAATGGCCATATACTTGGCCATTAGTATGCCTACAGATTATAATACATGCTTTTATTTGAGCTGTCATGCCTCCATTTTGTATTTGCAGAAATGTGTTTGTTTAGTAACCGAACACATTTCTGTAACTAACACTGTTCTTGCACGGATACGTGCCTACTTGCTGAATCACTAATTCACCTCATTTGCATGGATTTCACCAGCAAATGAGGTAATTAGCATTCTGCATGGCTTTCCATGCAAGAACAGTGTAGGCAGGCTCATGCATGGCAGTTTCAAAGTTTATTGGATTGCTTGGCGGCCAGACTCTGTGCAAGAGCAGCTACACTGTTCTTGCATGGAGTTTGGTGCTTACTGAATCCCGCCGATTGTGGAACACTACTTCTGCCACACTAGATCAGTGATTTGATTACTCTTTAACAGTGATCAAACAACAACAAGCGGTAAGTCACTTTTATCCATATACAGGCTCAGTATTCATTAGTTACATGCACTGTGCTAAGTGTGTACATCTCAGATGTCTGATTGTGTTATTGAAACAATAATAATGGTCACAGTAATTCAAATTTGTTTCACACAAACATGTAGTAATCACAATAAAGTACTCCATGCTACTTCACACGAATGCACACTAGTCATGTATAACCATATTACGGAATGTTTAAAATTTGCATTTTCTTCCACAGAGAGCCTCCAACCCCACCTAACAGTTCTAGCTACTTTTATGTACTCTTCAGATAGCTGATTGTGATATAAATTGTGGCAGTGTAATGTGATTCAACTATATTACACAATCCCAGTAGCCACATATTAAATTATTCCAAGTTGCTTCATACAAATCACAATAGTCCTGGAAATCCAAGAATAATCAGCAAACAATAGGATACAGTCATTTCTTCCACAGACAGTCTCAGCAAGTATATCTACTTTATGCATGTACATCTCAGATATCCAACACTCATAAAATAAAATAAATAAAATAAGAGCCTGCAACAATGTATTCAAATAACTGTCAATGAATGACAAGCTTCAAATATTGTTTATATGTGAATATTTCTAGATAAACAAGTTTTGCTTTAGCTTGCATTTTCTGAAGGATATTAAATCTGAAACTCAGTTGTCTGTCATTATTTACTGCAACCCTCAATGATATACCAGAAAACCATAAACTTTATGAGCAGCAAACTAAAAAAAAATAAGGGAAAATCACAGATGTTCTGTGAAATCCAGAATATTTGGAAAGAATGACTATCTGGTTACCTACCAAAGTAAACAAACAAACAAAAAAAATGTACTCACTATAAGCCTTACAAATTTCTGTACATGAACTCTGATCATGGCATTCATTTTTATACCCTTTGCAGTCATGGCACTGACAGTTCTTCTTCTTCTTTTGGCTTTTCCCAGTTAGGGTTCACCACAGTGGAACTCCAGTCCGCTAATGATTGGCAGTAGATTTATTTTTTACTGTGCCGAGGTGCCAGCTCGACGCCCAACCTTCAATGAAGGCACACCCATTTACGCATGTCTTTCAAATGCCACTCAACCACGGGGAGGACATGCAGACTCCACACAGAAGGTGCTCCAGCCAAGAATCAAAGGGAGAACCTCTTGCTGTGAGGTGACAGTGCTACCGCTGCACCACCGCGGCTTTTAGTCATGGTACTGACAGTATAGACTCCTAATGCTGTTGTGGCCATTGTCTTCTAACATTCAAGTTTTCAGGGCTTTTTGCCCAGTCCCATCAACCATGACCTAGCTAGCAAATCACAGAGACTCACAGAGTGACTCATTGTATAGATCTTTGGTGGGACTGAGCAGAAAGACTGGAAATTGATATGTGTATCACTTTTCTTGTTGGGTGTTGCAGCTGAATCTTCTTGGAACACAAGCATCAGTTTAAGCTTTATGAGAAAAAAAAGCAAGAAAGAAGTCAGAAAAGCACCCTCCCCCCAATATGGCACTGTAGATGGCTGCCTAGTTATTCTGTAACTAAGGCTGGCTATGTTAAAACATGCCTGTAATAAAACTGACATTATTAAAGTTGTACTTGTGAATATTGTTAAATAATATGCAACTGTATATTTGTTTGGCCAGATTATGTGCTTTATTTTCAAGCTATAATAGCCTATAACCAAAAACACCCAAATTTCTACATTATGAGTACCAGTGAGAAATGGAGAATTTGTCAGTTTGAATATGGTTCTTGGAAAACAAGGAAAAAACGTTTTCCCAGTGATGGGAGTAGAAAGAGTCATTTTTTCTGGTGGGTTCTGTTTAAAAAAAGTCCCAGGCCTGTGATTTTATTGTCTGCTTGAAAACACATAAAGGTTTTGAATGCAGAGGTATTTGTCCCCTTCTAGATGTGCTGCAGCTCTAACAGAATTTGCTGCTGTTACTTTGGCAACTGACAGAGGTGGCATGGTGATCTCCAGGAGCTTCAGAAGATGTATGAAGAACAAAATCTGCCTGAGTAAATGCTTTAAAAAAAAAAAAAAAAAAATATATATATATATATATATATATATATATATATATATATATATATATATATTGTGTGGTGGTGTACCTTATAGGCTTAGACAAAGACAAACTGAGTTGAGGCTAAATGTGTTATGGTGAGTGTTGCTTTGGGTGCTTTGGCATTGTGTTTTTGAGGTTGCTCTGGGTATGTCTTGTAATTACTGTGTCTGGAAGCCTTTGGTGTTTTGGTTCAATTAGATTACTTTTAAGATTCTCAACATATGTGGGTCTATGTGTTTGTTCTATAGTGCGTGCGGCAGGTTGTGTGTAGTGTTTTGTATTTCTGTCACCCTGTTTGGTATTTGTAGTGGCTAACCATGAGAACCTTGCCTCCAGAGACAGTGTATAAGTACATCTCTCACATGCTATGTAAGATTGTTTGTAAATTAGGCAGTTGTCAGAAAACATGAGATAGTTTCTGCATTGTCTTAGGATGTCCATTTCTGCTAAACTGGCTACAGAGGCAGTAGGAAAGTGCAGATCCATGGTTTCAGGTCTATCTATCTAGATATGTATATTTGCCCTCTTCAGAAGATCGACTCTTCAGAAAGTTGAGCTTCATATGGTTGAGACCATATGTTCAGCTTTCAGAAAAGTCAAAGCATTTGTATGGAAGTCGAGGTATAATGGGGACTGGGGAATTTATTCTTTTCCCCAATGTCATACAATCTCGGATAAATAATTTGTAGAGGGTGTGGGGTGCAGTGGGGCTTTCCCCCCACAAAAACATAGATTTTTGTCATTTTGTTTGTTTTCAACTTTTTGGAAATATATATATATATATATATATATATATATATATATATATATATATATATATATATATATATATATATGTGTGTGTGTGTGTGTGTGTGTGTGTATGCATATATCTATATATGTATATCTATCTATCTATCTATGAATGTATATATGAGTGTTTTTTAGATGTTTTAGGTATTGCTGCTATACCAAAGTCAGTCATCATAGTTTCTATAGCTTCATGGTGATTGGATGACTGATGGGATAGCCTCCCTTGATTTGTAGATCTTTGGGGACATTCATAGGTTGATATTGTTGGTTCTTTCTGATTGGAATATATTTTAAATGGGTGCTTTCCATTGGTTATGATACAATTACACTGCTTACTGGCCTTGGATTTATGGTTCACTTCAAGTTTTTGGTTTATAATGGTTTATTTTTACTCTTTAAGAATGATGATGCCTCAGGGAAGATGATTAATTTCATATTTTCTATTTGGTAAATTTTGAAATATATATTTAACATTTAAGAGAATGTTTTTATTGTTTTAGTATAGATAGCAGAGAGTTATCATGCAAATGGATGATATGTTCTGTTTGATCAGTATAGCCTGTTTTTAATTGGACAAGTAATGATATGATGGCCACTGATAGGCAGACAATGAAAAAATGCTATGGGTTAGTATGCCACCATTATATTAGTTTTATTGGTCAAATGATCTCTACAGCTTTTGGGTTATGTAAAATTGGATTGTCTTAGAACAGGATTGGCTTATATTTACATATAATTAGATTTTTTTGTAACTTGACTGGGCAAATATTTTTGGCACTTTTCAAGATGAATTTTATTGGATGTTTAATCCTTCAAGTATTTGTTTGTGAGTTGATCTGAAGAAGAGATTTGTAAACCCGAAAGCACTCATCTTCACCGTTATTAAAGTTAAAGTTTAGCTGTGGAGGTCATGGTACTTTATTTTGTTATTTATTTATATATGTATATATTTTATATATATATATATATATATATATATATATATATATATATATATATATATATATATATATATATATATATACATTTACTAAAAACTCATTTCACTGAATTTCAATTCACCATCATAAAATCACTGAAAGCTCAAATCAATGAAAACTCATTTCACTGAGTCATATTTCACCAAATGTAAGTACTATTGAGCAAATAAAATGTATATGCCCTTTTCTCCACTGTAGTGTGATCCTGTAGTTAGTCTATATAGTTAGGGGGCTGTGGGGGGCATAGCCCCCCACCTACTTAACTTTTATATTTATGAGTCTCATTTCACTGAAAGCTAACAGTATAAAACCAAAAGTAGGTCGGGGGCTACACCCACCACACCTCCCAATGTGAGGGGCTGTGCCCCCCACATCCCCCAGCTATATATACTAACTCCAGGGTCACACTACAATGAGGAAAAGGACATATGCATTTTATTTGTCCAACAGTACTTCCATTCAGTAACATGTGATTCAGTGAAATGAGTTTTCAGTGATTTGAGCTTTCAGCGATTTGGTGTGAGTGGTTTGAAATTCAGGTGCTAGTTGGGTAAGAACCACAATCTTAGTCTAATCTCACAGGGCAATGCCTTCTTTTCACACAAATCTGGTACTAATCAAGCAACTATGTGCTCAGGAGCTCTTGGGTAGTTTTTTAGGGAAACTGAGATTCTAAGCACCTGTGTGTTTGCAGAGCACTGCTAACTACCACTGCATAATGAGCATGACTTTATACATGTATACAGAACACTGCTAACCACCACTGCAAAATGAGCATGACTTTATACATGTATACAGAGCACTGCTAACTACCGCTGCATAATGAGCATGACTTTATATATGTATACAGAACACTGCTAACCAACACTGCAAAATGAGCATGACTTTATACATGTATACAGAGCACTGCTAACTACCGCTGCATAATGAGCATGACTTTATACATGCATACAGAGCAATGCTAGCCAGTACTGCATAATGAGCATGACTTTATACATGCATACAGAGCACTGCTAACTACCGCAGCATAATGAGCATGACTTTATACATGCATACAGAGCACTGCTAACCAGCACTGCATAATGAGCATGACTTTATACATGCATACAGAGCACTGCTAACTACCGCAGCATAATGAGCATGACTTTATACATGTATACAGAGCACTGCTAACTACCGCTGCATAATGAGCATGACTTTATACATGCATACAGAGCAATGCTAACCAGTACTGCATAATGAGCATGACTTTATACATGCATACAGAGCACTGCTAACCAGCACTGCATAATGAGCATGACTTTATACATGTATACAGAACACTGCTAACCAGCACTGCATAATGAGCATGACTTTATACATGCATACAGAGCACTGCTAACTACCGCAGCATAATGAGCATGACTTTATACATGCATACAGAGCACTGCTAACCAGCACTGCATAATGAGCATGACTTTATACATGCATACAGAGCACTGCTAACCAGCACTGCATAATGAGCATGACTTTATACAGACAAAGAAAAACGGTAAACAAGCAATTCTAAGGATTCCTCAGTGATTCTCAGCACAAAAGAGACCAGGTTGTACTCTACTCCCACTATAAGGTAGATCAAACTTCTCTGACTTTATACCACTAAAACAAAGCCCACATTGCAGCAAATAACCAAAAACAAACAATAAACAAAACAGCCCACTCTAGGAATCAGGCAGAAGTGCAGAAACTTAATACTTGATTAGAGTGGCAAAAAGAAATACACTTTAAAATAGATTAGTGCAAAAACTCTGTAAATAATGCACAAATATAAAAACAAGACTAGTACATTTCAAGATAAAGTACAACACAGTAAAGTGGAGTTAATTATTTAGCTGTGGATGGTCCTGGATTCAGCTCAACAGTCAAAACAGTGGCAAAATAACAACACTAAAAAGTTGGTAAAAGTGCATAATTTTGCAAATAATGCACAGATATAGCAGCAGTATTTGTATATTTCAGGATGCAGTGAAAATCAACACTTACTTATCTAGCAAGGGATGAATTTGGAGTCAGTAGAAAGCCTTAGCAATCAGTGTTGTATGGTCACTTAGTGTTTGTTACTTTATACAGGTGGAGAAATGAGGCTTGGAAACAAACCAATTTGTTCAGGGACATATTTGGTAAGGGTTTGAGAGAGTTAAATGGAGATGGGGAGTGGAGTTTGTTGGGGAAGGTGGTTGAGATTATGGAATAGACATAAGCTTGATTAGCTGGGAAGGGTTAATTTAAGGGGACTTTAGAGGAAATGAGGTAGATATAGGGTGGGACTTAGGTGTTTTATAGGAGAGTGTAACTGGGATGAGGAATCATATTTTGGCATGAACTTGTTGTGAAATGTGATGTATCTGAGACGACCTTGTAGGTATTTCTGCGTACAGGTAGGCCATGGGTATAGTGATGCCTGGCTGTCCAGTATAATTAAGTAATTTTAATTATTTTTTTTTTCCTCCATCCACTAAGTATGTTGATATGAAGGGGTATGATTGGCTTGTTGCAGGCCCTTGGGTATTGTGCAGGTTGGTTCTACAGTTACTTTACTGGTTTTAATTATGGGTTTTCTGAGTGCGTTTCAGCTTCATCTGCTCTGCATTGATAATGGCCTTGAGTTCTGTTTTGGCAGTGTATTGTTGCCTCATGGTTGGGACTTGCTATGGCATTCTTCAGTTGGTGATTTTCTTTTATTGCTTGATTAGTTGAGTGGCATCAGTTGGGGAAGAATTGTTTGGCAGCTTTGGTGGTAGCGGTGCAGGGGAAAAGGGAGCAAAGTATAATATCTTTAGCAAAGAAACTTTGGCATGAAGGTTAAGTCTTAATCTTTCAGGTGAAAGGTGCAGGTTTTGATTCTGATCTCAGGCTAATTATTTTAAGCAGCTCGTTGGCCAGTGGTTATGGTCGTCATTAGTAGGCTTGTGTTTGTGGGCTGTGTTATGACTAATGGGCAAAGGAGGCAGTGCTAACAGGTTATTTTATTTAATATTAATTGATGGTGTTTACAATTTTGTTTGTTTCAGATGTGGTATTATTTTGCACTTTTGAATGTCAATGTTGGTTACTTGTATTTAGATGTCCACTGGCTTGCTCTGGTTGCTGTCATGGGTCTGGGTCGCTGATGCTTTGCGTCATTTTGGAGTGGAATTCAGGAGTTTACTGCCTGTGTTTGGACATGCTTCGTGCAAGAGGTCAGTGTGTTTTGTTTGGGTTTTGCCACCATCTGAATGCATTTGTTGAGAGAGTTTCAGCTGCTTTTTGCAGGGAGGTTGCATCATTGTAGTGGTTTTTGACTTTGTTCCTTGCATTTACCACCAGGGTAGAGTGCTGCTTTATAGTGATTGGGTGATTAGGTGCAGCGAAGGAAACATGTAATTATGGGAATGGCTCCAAGGCTGTATGAGTTCATTTGCAGGTGAGGAGATGGCCTTGAGTAATATCAGTCTTGCTTGTGCCCTAGCATGACTAATGGTCAAGGGAGACCGTGCAGACTTATTGAGAAAGGCTATGTGGTCAGGAGGGTTTCTGACTAAAATAGACCGTTTCATCTTCACAGTTTTTAGATTGGGGGTTGCTGGTTTGGGCAGTAAGGTCAGAGTTTTGCCTCATATTTTGGCTTAATCCTCATAGCAGTTATGCTTTTCAGGCAAACCACTGAGGTTTCTGGTCAGTAAATCATGCCAGATATTAAGAGTTTCAGATGCAGTATTTTTCAAGAAGCACATACTAACATGAATCCTGTTATTCTTGAAACATTTTCAATTATAAAACTAGTAGTTATGTTCCATTTCTATGGGGTTCCTTTATCTTACAGTTACTTATGGCTTTGTTCAGATTCCTGCTGCAAGGAGGTTGAGTGGTATGCCCCCTTTCTATTTGCCATGTTAATTGGATGAATTACGATACTTCTGTATGTGACGGGGCAGTGTTGGTCAGAGTTCATAGTGCTTGACTTGTGATTAACATAGCATAATACTGAGCAATATATGGATCTGAAGCTGTCTGTGAAGCTTCATATTAGGGTGAAGGGAATGTTATTGGATTTTAATCTGAGTAGGTATTCTCCCCCACTTCCCCCAACCTGGAGTCTTAATGTGTCTCTCTTTTGTTTCAGATGGTGAATATGCAGACTTTACAGCAGAGGAGGGATGTGGTGCAGACAGAGGAGGTGTTTCAGAAGGTACCTAATACTGAGATGGCAGATGATGCAGGTGAGACAATGTCCGGCTCCAAAGACCAGGTCGGTGGGTTCTGGTAAGTCGGCATGGCAGTCGAGAGATGTGGTTGCACTGGATCCTCCAGCAGCTGGAGTGGCTCAGGATGGAGCAGCAGGAAATTATGTCCTGTTGGGAGTCCCATTAGATAGGGCAGGTTTGGAGTGTATTGGGAAATGATTGTGGATAGCTAGCAATGAGGTCTATCAGGTTGCACATGAAGCTGGAGGGTCTATGGGGTCACGGGCTGGGACAGGGTGAAGCAATTAATGGGGAGGATAGAGTAAAGTGTCTGGGGGAGCTTAGGGTCTTCAATGGGTGGGGTAGGATCATGTTCTGTAGTTGGGTTGGATTTTGGCATATAGCTGGGCAATTGGTTAGCTATGCAGGCTTTGGGGCAAGGGGCAGGGGCAGTTTTTCTGACCTCTCATATTTCATCCTCATTTAAGGAGAAGATTTGGAGGGGGGAGTATGTTGAGGTCTTTGAATTAATTGATGCAGAAGGGGTGCCGTGATTGGTGGAATCAGAGATGACAAATGGCAAGGACCTTTTGGCAGCTTTAGTGGCAATTTGGAGGAGAAGGACAGTAGGTAGGCTGCGACCTAGGACAGTGATGGCGAATCTTTTGGGCTCAGCGTGTCAAAAATTCAGAAAATGCCTATCTTGACTCTGTTGGCATGTCACCCCCCCAACTAAAGAGAAACAATTCTTTACATATTCATTTATTTAAAAAAATACAGTCAAATCATGTGTGCTGCCATGTATTACAAAAAGTAAAAGAAAAATACAGAAAATGATATGTGCACCAATAAAATACCCTACTTTTAATAATAATTTTGAATTGAACTGAAAAAATATGGAGCACATTGCATTTTATTTCATTAACGTCAATTAATATATTTTTTTGTTGCTGGGTTTTAATAGATAAGAGCAGGGTCACATATTTCTTGTATTTTTGTTCAGTTTCTTTGGTAATTTCGGTGTTGGTGAACCAGTGGAGTAGCTAGAGTTTGTGTTACCTGGGGTAGACTGAGTTTGCCACACCCCCTCACAAAATAAAACATAATACACATCATAGTCATACAAAAAGTGACAAGGACGGTACACACATCCATTGTTAAAAGCGATGCCTCACCTTTGATACTGGAGTTGCAATCCACAATCTTGTTTGTCCAATTATGCGAAAGCACTTCCCTGACACACAAATTAATTATTTCCTCAGTAACCCCTTCATTAGTTTGTTGTGTGTATGCACAAGAACTAAAATGACACAATTATTTTGCCCAGTGTCACTTTAGCAGTCTGACCATGTATGTGCAAGCACTTCCCTGATACACAAATTAATTATTCTCCAGGCAGCATCTTCATTAGTATGTCCAGGTATACACAAGCACCAAAATGAAACATTTCTCAAAGAGACCCCTTCAGTAAAATGTCCAGATACAGAATGCACAAGTACCAAAGTTAAACATCTGCCCAAGTGACCCCTTCAGTAATATTCCTAATATGTGTACAAGCACCAAAATGAAACATTCACCCAAGTGACCCCTTCAGTAAAATGCTGAGGTATGCAGAAGCACCAAAATGAATCATTTGCCCAAGTGACACCTTCATTAACATTCCTAGTATGTGTACAATCACCAAAATGAAACATTCACCCAAACAACTCTTTCAGTAAAATGTTGAGGTATGCACAAGCACCAAAATGAACCATTTGCCCAAGCGACCCCTTCATTAGCATTCCAACTATGTGTACAAGCACCAAACATAAACCATTCACCCAAGTGACCCTTTCAGTAAAATGTTGAGGTATGCACAAGCACCAAAATGAATCATTTGCCCAAGTGACCCCTTCAGTAACATTCCTAGTATGTGTATAAGCACCATAATGAAACATTCACCCAAGCGACCCCTTCAGTAAAATGTTTTTATGCACTCCTATGTTTATTAAAATAAATCAATTACTTAAGTACCTGTTCTTTATATTTGTTTTCTTGGCCCAGGGTTCCTGCTGCTATTTTCCTGCACTGTTTTGCATCTAGGTGTGTGATTGCATGACCGTTAAAGGGCTTCCTGGTGGCCTACTGCTGCTGCCTGTGTGTGTGCATCATGCTGTGCAACTTAGCCAAATGGAAAGCCACCATGGCACCACCTGACTAACCATCAGGCCAAAAAAAAACAAAAAACACATCTTCTCAGTAGAACAAAAACCCACAACAGCTTATCGAGTGCCGCCTGGGGTGGACCACCCCTTTCACCCCCACTAGCTATGCCACTGTGGTGAATGCTGGTGTGTCATCCAAAATGTTTTGGCATGTCACCTTTGACACACGTGTCATAGGTTCACCATCATTGACCTAGGACATGGGATAATTGGGTAGTAGGTTTCATCAACTACATGGCAGTTTGACTGGAGAAGGATACTTCTTTGGCTTTGCCACTTTTGGCTAATTTTTTTTATGATTTGGGAGGATCAGCATTTGCAGCTAGGGACTGCTTGATTGCAGTATGGCAATACTGTAAACCAGCAAAGATAAACCCAGGCAACAAAGAATCTGACAGATGGTACAACCAATAAACAAGAAATATGCACCACATGATACAAAACACAACAGATTAGTGCTTTTGTTTATTAAGTATAAACTTCATCAGATCTGATCTTGTTGGTTATGGTATGACCAGAGGTTTTGGAAGTGGAAAGCAGTTGATCCCTCTCTACTCTGGGTGGTTAGACATCCGGACGTATAGCTAGCTTCTATGATGGATAATTTCTGGGTGGTTAGTAGAGTGGGAAGGGTAGGGGAAGAAAGGGAGGTATATTGGGCTTTTAATGTGAGATGCTGCTCATGGGTAGGGTGTAAGTTCTTGCATGCTTGTTCAAAGTGTGTGGGGAGCCATCCAGCAGTGCATTGTGGTCGGTGTGAGGTTAATTTGGTGACTCCAGTTTCGGATTAAACTGATGTGGGTGTTTTCCCTTCTTCTTTCCAGGGGTTTCAGAATCTCCAAGGTAGGGAGAATTATTGAGGCTTACAAGAAGGGGTGTCCTTTGGGTGGGGCAAAGGGATAGCCAGGGGATGCAATCTCCTAATAAGGTGGAAGTATTGCGGCATATGTTCCAGCAATTTCCTGATTCTTCTCTTATGGAAGAAATAACTTTTCTCAGGGGGTTCCTGTTAAATCAAGGGTAGTGGGGGATGGGGTAGTTTGTAAGAATTTGTGCTCTGTATGGGTGAAGGAGGATGTATTGGAGGGTTTGGTAGAGAAGGAATGATAGGTGGGTAGGTTGTTGGGACCTTTTGATAACCCTCCCTTGAGAGTTTTAAGGTTTCACCATTGGATTTGGTCCCTAAGAAGGTGGCCGATGAGTTCAGGCTTGTTCACCATTTGTCATACCCAGATGCGAGCTCCATTAATGACTTAATTTCAGTTGAGGATGCTAAGGTCAGTTATGCATCTTTGGATGATGCTGTGAAGGTTATTCAGGGGTTTAAGGATCCATGGTTGGTCAAGGTTGACATTATTGAATTCGCCTTTTGCTGGTACGGGAGGAGGATTGGCCTTTATTAGGCATGGTAGCTGTGAACAAATTTTACTTTGATAAGGCTATGCCAATGGGATGCTCAGTAGCCTGCACTACTTTTGAGAAATTTAGCATTGTACTTCATTGGATTTGGCAGCAGTGGGTGGATACACATAGGACCATGCATTACTTGAATTATTTCTTGATAGTAGGTTAGAGGTTTGAGGCAGTGTATGAAGGTTGGGAGAGTTTTTAGGGATGTGTGATGAGTTGGGGGTCCTATTGGCTAGGCAGAAGTTGTATGGTCCAGCTAAGGCATTGGGTTTCTTGAGATTACTGGTGGGTGCAGAATGGGGGTGTAGTCTGATTGATAGAGGAAATTGGGTGGGTGGTGTGCAAGGATAAGGTGCAGATTCAGGTGGTTATTGAGTTTTTAGGGATTTTGAATTTTGCATGTCAGGCAGTCCATCCAGGGCGTATCTTTTGTAGGTCAATGGCCTTTTTGTTAAAAGGAGAGAAGAGCAAACATTATTGGGTCAGGATTAACAAGTTGGTATGGGCTGATTTGGCACTTTGGTTGTCCTTTTTGGAGTGGTTTAATGGTGTCTCTTTTGGCAGACAGATTGGGTTCGTCAAGAGGAACTGCAATTATTTACGAATGCAGCTGGGGTATCAGAATGGGTGCATTTTTTGGAGGGGAATAGTTTGCACCTCATTGGCTGGTGGATTGGAAAGATGAGTGGAAAAAGGATATTGCCTTTTTGGAGTTAATGTCAATCTGAGTTGCATTAGTAATTTGGCAGGAGTGATTGAGGGGTAAAAGGGTAACTTTTAACTTGGATAATATAGCTGTGGTGTGTTTTGCAAGCAAATACTGCAATATCTGAATTGTTATTGTTGGTTTTACATAAGTTGATTTTGCACAGTTTTACATTTTTCATTCACAGGTGTGCATGTGACAAGGTTAGGAATGAGATTGCTGACAATTTGTCTTAATTTCAGTTTTCCTTCCCAGGTTCTGACAGTCGGCCATGTAGGAGGAGGAAGACCTGATGATATTGCCAGACAAGGTGTGGCATCTTGTGTTGATGTAACCAGAAGGCTGGTGCAGCAGTCTTGGGCAGCATATACCAGGAAAGTATATAGTAGGGCATTATATGATTTTGATAAATTTATTTTGCAGTTGCCTGAGGATGAAGGGGTTTGGTCAGAGGAACTTTTACTGTTATACTTGGATCAGGCTTGGGGGCAGAGTAAGGTGATGCAATCAGTTTAGGTGGATTTGGCAGTGATTAGGATATTTGTGTAGGTGGCTTGGTTGCATGATTTTACAAAGTCCTGGATGGTGGGCCAAATGTTGAGAGGATGGGGTAATGTGGTTGGAGTAAATATGGATATGCCGTGGTTGTTGACGAGACATATTTTGAAAATTTTATTGAAGGGTTTAGCTTTAGTGGTGGGTGAGTCAGTGGATTATGATTTCTGGGTGACTTTGTGTTTATGGATGTATTGTGGGGCACTTAGGGTATCAGAGCTGTTAGGGTCATTAGTTTGGAGAGATGTTTCGGTTTTTCCAGTGTCAATGCACATTTGGTTATGTAAGTCTAAAAAGGATCAGTTAGAGAAGGGCATGCAGATAGTTCTTGGGAAAGATAGGAGTGAGGGGCTTTGTTCCATGGGATGGGCTGTGGAATTGATGCAGACTCATGTAAGGAGCCCTCTGGAATTGTTTTTTGATTGTGAGAGGGTAAGATGATCAAGGATTATCAGTCTGTACATATATTAAGAAGGACGCTATGGTGTATGTGTTTTCCAGGTGACAGGTTTTCTACTCATTGTTTTCATATTGGTAGGGCTTCGGATTTGGCAAGACAAAGCAGATCCATTGAGGTTATCCGGAGAGTGAGGAGGTGGTCTTCAAATGCCTTTTTATCTTATATTAGGTAATGCATACAACTGATAATTAATTTTTTTTGTCTTTCAGGAAAGAAGATTGTCATCTTGGGCCATTCGTATATCCATTGGCCAGCGAAGAGAGCAACAGTTAGGATGGATGGAAAGGACTTGAGTTTGCGTTGATTGGGGTGGACAGTTAGTTGGCACAGTATTAGCGGTCTTACTTGGATTCAACTTATGGATTAAATTGAAATGATATGGTCAAGGATGTTGCTTCCACATACATTGGTGATACATTTGGCTGGTAATGATTTGGGAACAATTCCTAAGAAGCAGTTGGTGGATAAGATAAGGGGAGGATCTGGTTATGTTGCAAATGTTATATCCAGGCATGTGCATTGTATGGTTGGAGATAGTACCATGTTTGTGTTGGAGGAATGCTGCTAATTGCAAGGCTTTGGATCACAAATAGAGGTTTATTAACTATAGGCTGGCATGGCAGTTGGAGGCATTGAGTATGTAGATGATAGACCATAGGGATTTTGATGACAGGGACCCAATTTGGTTTAGATCTGATGGGGCCCACTTGAATAAGTATGGTTTAGATTTGTTTAATGTACATTTAAGTTTATTTTTAAAAGGTTCAATGAAAGTTCCTTTGTAGGAGAGGAGGAGTAACCTGTGGTCAGGTTGGTGGGCAGAGGCTTGTCCCTTCTGTTCCCCCTCTTGGTGTTGGGTATTGATGCAATGAATGGGGATGAAAGTGAGCAGAAGGACTCAGCCTGATTGATAAAAATAAGTGAGCATAGGTATGGATGCTGCTTATTTGGGCAGGGTGAGTGGGGTACGCTGCTCTGATGTATGTTATAAGGATTTTACATGTTGTGGTTACAAGGTTATTTGCATTACAATTAATATTTGAAGTGATGTAATAAAGCTGTTTGAAATTAATAAAGGTCATCAGATGTCATTTGCTGTAATGTGTATTACTGAAGGGGACCAGGACAAAAACAGTAAACAAGCAAATTAGTCCATTGGTCAATCACAACATGCACACTTTAAGATATCCTTAGTGATTCTCAACACAGAAGAGGCCAGGCTGCACTCTACTTTCATTAGAGAGCAGACCCAAATGTAAACCACTACAACGAAGCCCAAAGTGCATTAAATAACCAAGTTAAACAGTAAACCAAACAGCCAACAATTAGAATCAGGCAGAAGTACAGATACTCAACAGCTGATTATGCTGGCCAAAAACAAAATCACTTTAAATAGATTAGAGTGTAAAAACACTGCAAATAATGCACAAAGGTAAATACGCAGCACTAGTATATTTCAAGCTGACTGTTGTACTCATATCTGCTACCATCTACTACTTATTTTTGAAGTAGTGGCCTATTTCTATGGTACAGTAAAATGATGTTTTACATACTCTACAGCATAATATGTAACTGACATTTTGAAAAGTCATTCATCTGGTCATGTAGAGCCATACCGCTCAAACTCTCAATGCAAGAAATCTGGACAAAGCCAGAAATAATGGGGGGGGGGGGGGAAGCGAAACCCTCAAAATATGGACAGATTAAAAATATTGCTCCTATAAGCTTAGAAAGTTGCTAGAATGATGGCTTTTCCATTATTATATATTTTCTTCATGATATAAAGCCTGAAACTCAAAATATTGTCATTATTTAGTATTATTTAGTGACTGCAGTCCTTGTTGATTTGCCAGAAAACACAAATTTTATGAGAAACAGAAGAAATATAACAGGCAGAAATCTGGACAGTTGCCAGTTAATGCTGTTACCATGTATTCACTCCACTGTGTGTGTGTATGTGTGTGTGTGTGGTGTGTGTGCGTGTGTGTCCGTGTGTGTCCGTGTGTGTGTGTGTGTGTGTGTGTGTGTGTGTGTGTGTGTGTGTGTGTGTGTGTGTGTGTGTGTGTGTGTATGTGTGTATGTGTGTGTTTCTGTGTGCATGTGTAGGACTTTGTAGTGCACTGTAAAGTGGTAAAGGTTTACTTATACTAGTCAGTCACACATTTCTAGGGTAGGGGATCTTTTCAAAATTAATTTAAATGCATATATTTTGATATGTTTTAGAAGGCATATTTTCTGTTCAGCAGTAATGCTGTAGTGGTGCTACACTGACACCTCTCACTATTGAATAACAAATTGTGATTTATCTAAAATGCATTTTAAATCGATAGATATGACTGGGTCATGTTCAGTGTTTTCAGTGGTGGTGACTCAGGAAGGGTAGCGTGATTACATTAAATAGTGCATGTGTGACCTTCATTCTGGGGAAAGTATTCTTACTGTTAGCCAATAAATGGCATGCAAACATTTCTGAGATAATAGTGACCAGCTCAGGACAATGCATTATTCTGTAATACAATAAAAATCTGCACTCACTGCTAAGTACTGTACAACAGTTTGTCATAAACCTGTTAAAATGCTTGTTTTTTTGTCTTCCTAGATACAGGGACAACAGAAGGTGACAGTGCAAAGTGGTGGCTTGTTTTCATGGTAGAAGGAATGAAGAAGAAGCAGAGTCACCTGTTCCACCTAGAGGATCACAGAAGTATTATTTGGTGCTGGGGGACCAATATCCTGGTGTTATAAACACTCAATGACATTAAAGAGAGTCTGGGTATATCAGTGTAAATGTTCCATATCTGAATGACACATTACCTGTGCCATCTAATATTTATTTACTTCTGTGGTTTTACTTCTTGAATAATTGTTTGTGCCTAGCTGATATGTATCACGGGGTAGGTAGCACAGTGACAAATAATGTGACAGCAGATCCTAACTGCTTGGCCCATCTGGCCTGCTTAATATTTACCTGCTGGAAAAGCTGTATATCAACCTGAAACAATCACATAAGAATTCCACATATTTTTGAAGTCCCTCACAAGTTTGATGGCTACTGTCTTTTCAGGAAAGATGTTATGACAATGCATGCCCTTTTCCATGAGAAATGATGTCCTTGATATTTCTGGTTCAGGCTTACAGTGGAACTGTTGCAAAACGTGTATCTGTTGCAAAACGTGTAACTGTTGCATGGTGTAGTCATTCACTTGTATCTCCTGATTGTATCTTTATGCTTATGAATCTCTATTTTTTTTTGAAAAATGATTTTTATAAACAGATGGTATGATTGAATAAGGGTAGTGTTCGCTATGCAGTATTACTGATTCTAAATGAAAGTAAAGGTTAAAACGGTAAATAATACATTAGCCATTTTTTAGGGATTCTGTGTACAAACTGTCAATTTTGGAAATAAGCCATGTATGGGATGAATCATTCAATGTGCAGGCTAGTGTGAAACTGTTATGTGAATTATCGTAACAATGAAATTCTACAGCTTAACTAATTTTCAGGATTCCAAAAGCCTGATGTTATGCATCTTTATCATAACACATTTGTAGAACCCAATCACTGGTATGTCTGAGTAAAAAAATTGCTCACCTATCACAAAAATGGCAGGCAACACTAGCCAGTATGCAAAGCTTTCAGATTCGCATCCCTTATGAAACCTGTCAGGATGCATAAGGACTAAAATGCTGTACACAAATGCCTGAAATATCAAAAGGGTGAAACTTCTCAGTCTGCATTTTGCAGAGGCTGCCCTCCCACCCACAAAACTATATATACCCACTCAATGGTTGCACAAACAAGGTGTTAAATTACTCAAAACAAAGGAATCACTAGTGGTGCACACTTAGAAATCACAATGGCAGTTATTTCTTATGGAAAATAGTGTCTGTATTTTGTTCTCAGCATCTTGTGATTAGTACACTTTCATGTGATTAGTGCACTTTCATGTGATTAGTGCACTTTCTTCTGATTAGTGCATTTGATACTTAAGCAATTTGATCTTGGTCACCTATAGATATACCATTAAATTTGCCATGAAAATAAAATTCAGTCAATGGAAATAAAATAAGTGAATTACATGTTGTGCCCCATTTAATGTCAATCCAGTAGTTTAATGTATAAATGAAATAAGCTAGAATCAATAAATGTGATAATAGAGTGCATTGAAATCCTCCGTCCTCAGTGCTCTGCTTATTAGGTAAGTATATTCCACATGACTAGAATACTGTTTAATACAGTAGTCATTTGGAACAGGATTTCCTTGTTCACAACACGTATTCCCTAAACGCTACTGGCAGAAGTTCAGGCTAGCAGTAGAACTAAGGCAAATTTTGACTGATGTGTTCTGTGGCAGCTAATTAAAGAATAAGTATTTTTAGAGAAAATACAAAAACAATCTCCCCAGCAAAAGTAGGGATAATGAAAGAGTGCATATGTGTAATAAAAAGTATAAAGGAAGGAAACTTAATTATTTAGGGAAAGGTAAATCAAAGCTGTGATAAGTGTCTTCCGTGAGCTACCAGATCCTTCATATTTGAAACATAAATCCATGAAAATGCCTCACTGTCATATGCATTTGTTTGTGTTGTTATCTGCTATTCTCCTATTGCACAGAACTTTAGTAAAGAGAAAATAACATGCTATAAATGTAAAACAGAGACTTTATCATTTTTATACATACTAATGTGAAATTAAATGTCAGCATGCTTTGTAAACATCTACTAAGACTGCACAATATGATATTATGTGATATTATTGTTTTTATACCAAATGCAGTACTACAGATAAATACCTAAGATGTCAGAAATAAATTTTCTTTTAATTTTAAATATCCCATAATTTAATAATGCTGAACGTCTGATTGCATACCTCAAAATCAACCAAAAAAAATCTATGTGTCTCAGCAGTATACATCCCACTAGACAACAACACTACCACAGCCAAAAATATCCTAAATTGGATATCTGACAACATCCCCCAGGAAACCTTCATCTTAGGTGACCTAAATATAGACTAGCAATCCATAAGCAGCAACAGCAGCACCCCCAAGGACTATATTCACCAATTTGGCTTCACCCAACTGATAAGTTCCACCACCAGAATCAACAGTTTGTTTGTTTTATTTCTGCCTATACCTGGCAGACTGTGTTTATTAAGACTGTAAGTGCTTCCTCACACAGAGTTTATGTCCTAAAATGTTGGTTAACCTGTATAGTGCAATGCACATTTTTTTCTGAAGTCTGAACACTGCCCTACTCTGTATTTAAATGCAGTCATTTGGTATTCATGTATCATCCAGTACTAACTAATTCTGTTTAATGTAAAACACTGGTTTTGATCCAAGTTTTTTTTTGTATTATGGTACTGAAGCTCCTACTGTTCCTAATTAACTCAATGTAATCTTCCTATTCTCCCCCCCATCTTCCCATACTCTACACTTCCTAAAACTCACACTCTCACTACATACCACCCCTAGGCTACCTCACACTGTCTAAACTATACTACCCCATTGTAGTCTTTCCCTCTTAATGTTGTTTTTCTGTCTGCATAGCATTAATTTTACCTTTCTCTCCTTTTACAGCTTGCTATCAATACGTACAAGTTACCCCAGACATCTTACCTGTGCTACATAGTACCCTGGTACCCTACCTGTAAGAACCATCTCAGGGATTGTGTGTGTATTGGGAAACTGTCCTGCCTCCCCACAAGAACCAAATACTAAAACGAGTGTATGCACCTTACTGCATAGTCATTTTGTGCCATTGGTTGATGTTTTTTTTTCTGACCCAGTGTGCACTAGCCAGCAGCCCAGCACCAACCCAGCCTCTCTTGGCTCCATAGACTCTTCCCTTCCTTTCCTCCCAGTGCTGCTCCAAATATCTGCAATTACCCATTTTGGTCAGCAGGTGGCAGCATCCAACCATTAACTGTCTTTTACTACAATCTTATAAGCTCTCACCTTTAAAAATAAAAAGGAAAACTAAACAAACCTCCAACTGCCTTTTTTACCTCTTCACCCTGTGAATTCTATGTTTTCCTTCCACCTTTGACTCACCACCCTGCCCCTAACCCCTGTGGCTACTTAACTTGTGTTTCTTACCTTGTGTCTACTCCTACCCTTACTGATTGTTTTTCATAGCCTCATCCTTGGTCTTCCTTTCCTGGCTCTTCCCACTCCGTTCGCCCTGCAGGATCACTCTGCTCCCCTACCCTGCCCCCAATTCCCACCCGACCCATTACCTCTACATTTAAACCCCACTAACCACACCCACTCCAATCAGCCTCAATCTTCCTCACCCCCTTCTTCCTGGCTCCACCCCCTACCACCTCTCAACATCTAGCCTAACCATTCCCAGCCATACAACACTGCATTCATATATCACTCATCCCAACTACAACCCTAAACTACAGCAATGCTAACAAAACCTTCCTCACTTATAACCCATCTACTACTACTACTAAGTTTATCCTGTCTAACCTACATCACCAAACCCTTTAACACTACTCACTCCCCCCACTATCACACAACCAGTTCAATCCCTAAACAACACAAACACTCCTCTACCTCCATAAGCCCTCACATATACTTCTGCAACCTCTCCCTACTCTTCCCCTTCAAACTATTTCCCACCTACAAACATACTACGCCAAGCCTAACTTGCACTACTTTTACAAAACATACAACCCTTAAACCATACACAAAACTCTCTAATCACCTCTATTTTCATCTCCACCAACTTATCACCACCCTACTTTCTGGTGACATACACCCTAACCCTGGTCCCTCTTCCATCAGCTCCTCAACCACCCCCTCCTACACACCTTCATCTATAAAAACCCTCTCCCTCTCAGCACTAAATGCTCAAAGTATATGTAACAAAATCCCCAACTTCCATGCCTGGCTTCTCCATAACAATCCTGACATATTGACAATCTCTGAAACATGGCTAAAACCCTCCATAAAAGATTCTGAAATAACTCCCCCCAACTATAATATCATCAGGAAAGGCAGAACCCATAAAAAAGGAGGTGGAGTTGCTCTACTCTATTCCTCTTCCTTTTCAGTTACTTCATATTCTAAGCCTGTTCCCCAATTTGCCAATGCCAAATTACTTCTATCCCTACTCCAGCTGAACAAGCATAAAACAATATGCTTAGCCTCCCTCTATATCCCTCCTGGTGACAACATGCTTATTCTTGAGGACATTCTCTCTTGGCTCTCCACCAACATTACAAATGAAACTGTTATCCTAGGTGATGTTAACATCAACTGGTCCTCTGTTCAATACCCAACAAACCCCCTAAATATAAACCTCTACAACTTTCAGCAGTTAATCAGCTCAATAACCAGGCCATCAAAGGACCATTCCTCTGGAAGCACCCTAGACTGGATTCTGGTATCACACCCACACCTTATCTCCAGTAGTGGTACACTCCCTGACTCTTCCAGTAACCACTTTCCTACTTTCGCTCGCTGTCACTCTCCTTCCCTACAACTGTCACATACCACCATCTCTGTACGCTCCTTAAAAAACTTTAACCCTACCACCTTCTCTGACTTACTTAAACAACTTAACTGGAGTCCCCTACATACACTTCCCCTAGATGAAGCTATCACCTATTTTAATACATAATTTATAAACCTACTAGACACCTTTGCCCCCCTAAGAACTAAAAGAATTAAGAGCAAAACCATCTCATGGCTAACCAAAGATACTTTAGCTGTCATGCGCCTCCATGATAAAGCCTTGAAAAACCACTATAAAAACAAGACCCCAGCTATCCTAAATAAATACAAAATACTCCACAACAGAGTTAAAAAATGTATCACTTCCGACTGCAAATCCTACTATATCACCCTCCAAAACAATCACAAGACAACCCCCAAAAAATTCTGGGATAGTATCTTCTCCCTCTTCAACCCTGGCAAAAAGGAAAACCCACACCCTGATCACAATATTTCTGATACTGACCTAGCCTCCCAATTTAACAGCTTCTTCATTGACTCCATATTTAAATTAACATCATCCTTCACAAATCACTCCACTCATCCAGCTACATTTCCCACTACCCCCTCCTCCTCAGGTTCTTCCACCTCCCACCTCCCCCTCTTCTCTCTCAAACCCATACCTGTATCTACTATAAAAAATTCCTTCTAAAATTAAAGCCTTGCTCTAATGCCCCTGATAATATCCCTTCCTTCTTCCTAAAGACAGTTGCTGAAGCCATTGCCTTCCCCATCTGTATACTTATAAACTGGTCAATCCAAGAAGGTTATGTACCCCATATTTGAAAAAAAAACTACATTATTCCCCTCCACAAAGGAGGAAACAATAATAACATCTCCAACTTTAGACCTATCGCCATCTTATCTCCCATCTCTAAACTACTTGAAAAATGTATCCACATACAACTATTACCATACCTCACCGACAGTCACCTACTAACCCAAAGACAACATGGATTCAGACCCAGTCACAGCACTTCCACTGCACTACTCTCCTTCCTCAAAACTGTAAATAAAGCCAGAGACTCCAACTGCATTGTCTCCACCCTCCTCCTAAACCTTTCTAAGGCTTTCGATACCATCTCCCACTCCCTCCTGCTGACCAAACTCTCTAACCTACATCTTTCACCCTCCTGTATCAACTGGTTTACCAGTTACCTTTCCAACAGGCAACAATCTGTCAAATGGAAGAAATCTACTTCCTCATTCCTCAACACTGTCACTGGTGTACCCCAGGGTTCCATATTAGGTCCCTTACTGTTCAAAATTTTCATTAATGACTTCCACCACAATATCCCGAATGCTAAAATATTCCAATATGCAGATGATTCAACAATTATCTGTGCTGCTAACTCCATTCCCTCCCTTATAAAACTAACTCAAGATGCCTTCTCAACCACTGAAAAATGGATGCATGATAACCATCTAGCTCTCAATCCATCAAAAAACAAACTCATGTTATTCACCCCATCCAAAAGCATAACTATTGACATAAAGTCCTTCCTCATAACCAGTCACAACAACACATCCCTTGAAATTGTTTCCAGTGCTAAACTGTTAGGAGCTCTCATCGATAATCAGCTTAAATTTGATTCCCATATACAGACATTAAAAAAAACACATCAGAAACTTGGTATGTTCTATCGCCATATTTGCTTCCTCTCCCCATCCACTAGACTCCTCCTCTCTACCACATACCTCATCCCTTCTCTCCTTTATGATGCCCCACTCTTAACCAACCTACAATCCTCTATCAAAACAAAACTCTCCTCCTGCTACAACAAAATCGCCAAATTCATCACTGGGCACAGATCCTCCTCCCATCACTGCACTGCCCTCCACAAACTAAATTGGCTAGAGCTTCCCAACTACCTTATCTACACTCAATTAACTCATGCTCATAAACTCATTTTCAAGCCCTCACTCTGCCCCTCGCTTGCTTCAACCTTCACCATGCACCATCCTAGCAGACCTCTAAGAACCAGCACTCAGAACCTAATTGAACTCCACAAACCTGCCAGTCCAGCAGGCAAACTCCTACTCTCTTTTTCCCTAGCCCATCGCTGGAACTCCTTCCCACCTCATATCCACAGCACCAGCAGCCTCCCCATCTTTAAAACTCTCCTCCACTCACATTTATCATCTCTCTGGGAATGCTCATGTTCCCATCCTGCATATCATCCCCAGCTACTGCTTTACCCCCTTAGTCTACAATCACATCCCCCCTATGGGAACACACACATTGTAAACAACCACTTATGTTTAATATCTTCTGTACATACCTACTAACTATTGTCTTTAATTTAACATCTTTTATAGTGAATATAGAGACTAAAAATTGTAAACTGATATGAATTGTTGCATTTGGCTCCTCTTCGTATTCTAGTTGTATTAACATTTACTTGTGCTTATATGTACTCTTCTGGTACTTTAACAGACTGTTATTTTATTTTATTTCATACTTTTATACTTTATATTGTATCTGCTGAGCTTTTCTCCGCAGGACTCCATTGAAAATGGGCTCATTCGGCCCAATGGACCATCCTGGCAAAAAAACTTCAAATAAATAAATAAATAAACAAATAAATAAATAAATAAACAAAAGCACTAACAGGCAGTCCACACTGGACTAGATATTGACAAACAAACCACATAATATAAAATCTTCTGGTTGCTTTCCAAATAAGTGACCACTTCCCAGCCTATGTAATCAGACAACAACATAGTCCACCCAAACAAATAATCTATAAACAGGTACACAATTTAACCAAATTTGACAAAGACACACTTATTACAGCCCTGTCCCATAACAACTGGAATGTATTGAGTAATGCCTCTTGATGAAACAGTTACTCACTTCAGTTACACCTTCCTTAAAATATTAAATGATTTAGCACCAGTTTGGACAAACATAAAATCCAACACAGTGCCATGGCTCATAAATGAGACCAAAAAGCTCGTGCTGCAAGGAGATAAATCATAGAAAGAATGATATAAGAATAAAACACAACATGCCTTCCAAAATTTTAGATATCTCAGAAGCTATTCCAAGAGCCTTGTTAAATCTGACAAAAAAAATCATACTACAGTAATCTTAAAAACAAACAAATAAATAAATAAATAAACAAACAAACAAACAAACAAACAAACAAACGAATAAATAAATAAATAAATAAATAAATAAATAAATAAATAAATAAAGCACCAAAACAACCCCAAGCTTTTTTGGTCCTCTCTAAATAAAGTGTTACACCTCACCAATACCACTACACCCTGTCTCTACTTCAAACAACAAAGGGTCAATTGCCACTCAGTTCATCACTCATTTTATCCAGTTAGTTCTATCACTAATCAAAGACCACCTCACTTTATCTTTCTGACTTCCATCTGTTCTCGAAAGCAATACACTGTCTTTTAGTTTTCAGCCTATCCAAACATCAACCATAAAAAATTACAAGCCAGATTAAAATCAACAACCTCAGTTGCCAATAACCTTTTCACTGAGTTCATCAAAATAGGTGTAGAAGCATTAGCCTTCCCTGTCCTCATTCTAATCAACTGGTCAATAACTGAAAACTATGTCCCATCCATCTAGAAAAAAGTCCACTATTATACCCCTTCACAAAGGAGGTACATCAACAGAGTTAATAAACTATAGACCTTTTGTTATTCTATCACCCCTCTCTAAAATCTTCGAGAAATGTATTCATTCTCAGCTTATGAAACATAACCAAACACAACCTCCTGTCCAACATCCAGCATGGTTTCAGGCTCAACCACAGAGCTACTACTGCCCTCTTCACCTTCACCAACATAGTAAACTAATACAGAAATGGCAGCGACCTTGTTTCTTCACTTTTTCCTTGACCTTTCCAAAGCATTTGACACAGTGTCGCACCAGAAACTCTTCTCCAAACTTGGAATACTAGGGCTCACTTACCCATCCCTCTCCTGGTTTCCAAGTTATCTATGTAATCTTCAGCAATCAGCTAAATGGCAACAAAATCTTTCAGCATTTCAACTGATCTCTGTTGGTGATCCCAGCTTTCTATTTAATATTTTCATAAATAAATTTCAGATCACTACAACACTTGCCACTCTCGTACAATATGCCACCAATTCAGACATTATCTGCTCTGCCCCATCCATAATAAACTTTCAGGAAATCACTCAAAAATCTTTCACTGACATTGAAATATGGCTAAAAAATTCTAACATGCCATTTAATGTAAAAAAAGCTGACTTATGCTATTTATTGCAAAACAACACCTTAAACAAAAACACACACTTCATATTACCTCAAGTAGTAACACGAAAATAGAAACCATAAGCCAAAAAGATGATAACCTCATATTTGATCACCACATACGTTATTCTATCAAGAAAACTCACCAAAAGCTCATCACTATCTATAGGGCCAAACACTGACAAATCAAGCAAGGAAAACCTTAGGAGCAACATACCTCTTTCCTTATCAGTTATATGCTTTCTCTATTTTTACAAATATCAACACTATGTATAAAACTAAACTAACCAGCTGCTACTACAAAATAGCTAAATTTGCAACCAACCAACCTTATAAAACACACTGCTGCCTTGTAATAAAACAATTAAACTGGCTTGAACTCTCAAACCAGTTGGCATACTCACATCTAATCATTGCCCACAACATATTGCTCTCTCCAGACAAATGCCCAGCATTAGATAATACTGTACTGTACTATTCACCCACTAGAGACCTTCACTCTAACAATAAACTTTTGCTATGTAACAGTAAGACATTCAACACTGCTGGAGACTCTCTCTCTCTCTCTCTCTCTCTAATCTTATTATGTGTTAAAACTCTGGAATAACCCCCCCAACAGTTTAAACAGATACTTAAATAGTTTCAACAAGCAAACACTGCAATAGAAGGATGTACGTCTGGCGATAAGTTGTAATATGATGGTCAAATTTGGAAGACTTGATATGTGAATTAATAGTTGTTACCAGATATATAATGAATATAGGATTGAGCGTTTGGCCATATATTTCATGCAGCAGGGGTACTGAATATGAGTATATTCTCATTTTCATATAATGACAGATTTAAATGTATTTTCATGAGTTGGTATGACCCATGAACTGAGTCTTATTTGTTAACTGCAAACACATTCGCAGTAAAAGCATATTGGGTTTATTGTCCCAAGTGTGTGAGGTAATGATTTTAAAGAGTTGTACATATTCTTTTAGAACTGAGATATAGCACAATTATATTTTACTTACATTTTAATAGGATTATATGGTCAAAAGATTTTGTCGGTGCTATGTTTAGGGATTTGGTGTGACCTTTTATATTGTTTCATAATTGTGACTGTTAGTGGTGGTGCTGCGGTAGCGTTGTCACCTCACAGTAAGATGCTGTCCGGTTCGATTCAGAGCTAGAGCGTCTTCTGTGTGGAGACATGCGTGAATGGGCGTACTTTCGTTGAAGGTTGTGCATCAGGGCTGGTAACTCGGCACGTAAAAATCAACTACCAATCATTAGTGGACTGGGGTTCCACTGTGGCGACCCCTAACCGGGAAAAGTCGAAAGAAACAAACAAAAAGTATAGTTATATTGCAAATATATTAGGTTTATTACTTCCCACATGTGGAAATTTAGCAAAATAATGAATCCATCAAGCTATATACATTTTTTGTTATTCTGTTCTGAGGATAAGGGTCGTTTATAAGGCATATAATGTATAATTATTGAGAATGGTACCTTTAATAAGAGCACCACCTGATGGCCATATGTTTTACTTCAATAGGAGTAAGTGGAGATATTTACGTGTTAGGTGATATAGTTTTAATCATGTGAAGCTTGAGGTTACGATTGTAGTTTCTTTATTATGGATAAAGCTTGACTGCATTGTAAAGATGATATAAATGAACACAATGTATTCCTGAGACATGACACATAAAGGCGATTTTCAGGTTAGTTAGACTGTCCATATGAGAGAGACATATCGCCAGATCTGCATGGAAATAGGTAACTACTGTTTGTAAAATGACAACTGCATTGGAAGTGTGGGATGCAGCATGTTGACTAAAGCACAGGCAATTCTGAGTTTAGTGCGATTTAAATATATGTAGCTTTTATTGTTACAACAGTGTTTGTATATAAAGATCGCCAGATCTGAGGGATGAGACAAATGTTTATTATATAAGAACAAATGTTAGTGGAAGAGCAGCATGTTGATCGTTATAAAAATTTAAAGTTTAGTGAGAGAGAAAAGTACATGTTTTAAAGTTTTGGTATTTAAAGATGTGCGCATTTGCATCGATTCGACATGAGTAATACTTGAAGCTAAAGTAATCGTTTTTTAAGAAGTATCGTGATATATAGCATGATTATTTTGAAAAGAGAAGGTTATAAAGCATGTGCATGTCATGTTAAATTCAAATGTATGGTCTGAAGAAGCAAGCGGTTGACCTGTGAAAGTGCTTACCTTTTTATCTTTTTAAGCTATAATTAAAGTTTGTTCCCTGGTCATGTTTTGGCTTATTTATTTATTTTATTTCATTTTAACAGTAGTTGTTTGATTTTCCATTAATAAAAAAGACTTTTGGCTTTTCCTGGCTAGGGGTCGCCAACGAGCCATTAATCTTAGTTGTTGGTATGGTTTTATTTTTATTTTTGAGTTTCAAAACTTTGCTTAAACAGCACCTCTGCCAAAGATTGCTCTGTTCTTCCAGCTTACCTGGCTACTTTTACTCAGATTACTCTCTACAACTTTAAATCTATGTTGCTTCCAATCTTTTTGTACCTTATTGTTCCTCCCCGTATTGCACGTATTTCCTAAACTCTTAATTTTCCTCTTTCTCTCGCACCCCACCACTAACTACTAGTCATCCTCTGTCCATTTATCCTTAAGCCCATTTCCATAACTTCTCATTTCATATCTCTCTTTTTGTTTCTTAAGCTACATTCTACTTGTTTGCATGTAAATTATTACTAAACTCAAAAACACTCCAGTATGATCTTTGTGCTGCAACCATCATGCTATAAATAAATTATTGTTATTATATGTTATTTCTCTATTCAATAATTAGCGAATTTATGTTAATTTCTCTCTTGATTTGTTTGAGCTAAAATGTTATCTTCATGTAAGAAATATTTAACAATCATGTAAATAAACTCATGTACAGATGTTTTTACCCTATAATCATAAATGTACATCATGTGTAACTTAAATGTAGAGCTTTTCTCCCCAGACCTAATTTGAAAATGAGCTTTACCCAGTCAGACTTCTTCTGGTCAACAAAGACAAATAAATAAATAATAAATAAAAAAATATTAAAGTGATAAACAAGTCGCTATTAAAGATTCTGTGTCTGTAACCATTCATGTCAACTGCCTCAGCTTATATCAATTGCAAAAGAGAATTTAAGTTGCTTTGTATAGTTTGTTAGCATTAATAAGTTCATAGTTCATAAAAGTACTGAATTTACAAAGACAACTGAAATGAAACAGAAACCAATAATAACCGTATGAATAATGTATTCCAATGTGTCATTATTCATGTTAACCAATATGTGGAGGCTATGTGATATTGTTTACTCATTCTGCATAAAAGTTCTAGACATTACAATTAATATAATCATAAAACCTAGATTAATATAATCATAAAACCTAGGAGTATTACAGTGCTTACGTTCAGATTGTTTTCCTTTCTAATAAACTAGTTTGTTCAGTGAATCCTACTGCTAAGTTATTATTTTGGTTGTTGACAGGATTCAGGGCTCACATGTATCTGAAACTAAATACAGTATGGCACAATGATTCAGCAGAAGCACATTTCACTCTGAATTTTAAACTTTAGTGATTTTTTGACTGTTGGAATTAATTAATATATCTCTTTATCTAGGTATATGTGTCTCTCTCTCTCTCTGTATATATATATATATATATATATATATATATATATATATATATATATATATATATATATATATATATATATATATATATGTATATATATATATATATATATATATATATATATATATATATATATAAAATGTATATATATATATATATATATATATATATATATATATATGCTTATTCATATTCATGTTATATTTATACAGATATATAGATTTTGACATATATTTAAGATTAATTTTCTTGATGTAGTACAGACAGAATCACAGCATGCACCATGTTTGTTAATGGGATGACCATTTACAATGGCTATCAGTCCTCATTTTATATATTTTAGGATGCTGGGATCTAAAGGTAGGGGTGTAGGATTATATGCATGTGAAAGGTTTTGCCTGGTCATCATCTTCCATTTGAGAGGCATGTTGGATTTTTCTTGTACAGCACCAACCAAAAAATGTCACAGTATTCAAGAAGAGGCTGCAAAGTTATTCACTAGACCTTACCCTGATTGTACAGTATATGGAATTCATCTGGACTAGGCTGGCTTTTGGCATAGATAGTACATACAGGCATGAAATATTATTCTTAACTATGCAAAAGCTGAGACATCAGTTATATGATCAATGACCCCTAATGCCATCATTCACAACCAAAATTGAATGACTTGGATCTTTATCCCAAGTCTGCCTATTCAACCTGAACTGTGGTTTAGTTCAGGACAAATGAAAAAAGTCAGACAGATAGTTAAGAACATCAATAATTTCTCCCTATTTGACCCTAATAAATAATGGACAGTAGACTTTAGTCTAAAACCTTTATTGATAGATGAATGAGCATAATTGTCACCAACAGTGACAGGAGGAGTAAACCCCCCATTCTAAAAACGCTGATCAAAGCTACTATATTTTATTTATGATGAACACGCTCAAAATATTTTTTTTCATATCAAGAGACAGTAAATGTTAAGTAAGCCAGGTCATTCTTCTTCAAAGCAGATTAACAATAACTTATGGATAATATACATACTTTGCTTGCTTGAACCAACAGTGGTGCATTATGTTGTCCTGTCCCTTTAAAGAGCTCAGCTCATCTTCCTTAAATAGTTATGTAGAGTATATAGTTTTGTGGATTTTGTGCTGTATGGATGCTGTAGTAATGTTTTCTTCTCCCTTCCTTGCAAGTGTCTCATTCATGCTAGGAAAATACAGGTATCGCCAAGATCCAGAGCAATCCAGAGCAATCTCTTTTTCTAGGAGAAAAAAAGTGTGTGTAGAACTCAAGATAAATAGGCTTGAGAGATTTCCACTGGGAGTGAAAACAATGGTTTTGTTGTTTCCACCAAGTGCACCCTTACTGCAACTCAGCCAGCTTCTTTTATCCTCATACAACAATCAAAAAGCCGGAACACTATTTATATTGCTTTTCTCATCTTCAAATGTTCATAACAATCTTACTTCTTTGTTTAATGATAATAATGTACTTGTACTTCCGTGCCTCGTATATTTAATAGCAATAAATTCATGATAATCTGTGTATTTTTTTTATTTGTGTTCCTCATATTTAGAGTTCATTTTATAATGAGGGAAGAGAACAGACTGAATGATGGTTTGATTTCCCATTTATACAATGCAAAACTGCACTGACGTATTTGGACTTGAAACTGCTTAAATTATCAAGCTGTGCATAGAAAACTTGTTACGAGGCTTGCTTTATCATGGTCATTGCTAATGTAACCTGCCAAGCCACGTGAAGTAATGTACTTTAAAATATAATATGTGGGTGTGAAGTGTAAAACATTTATTCAGAGTAACAGCAGCTATGGTACATTTTTTGCAAGACATGAATATTGGTCTAAAAGTACTAATATGTGGCCAATATGTTCATTATTATTTATAATAATAAACTGGGGTATTCAGTGAAAATCTCTCTTAAGGATGGCTAAATTGACGCTTATGTGCTTCCAGTACAGAGATGGTTCTTCACCAGCAGTCAAATATACAGCATCCTCTATGTATTCACTGCCTGTGTTTGTAAGGAGTTCTGCTGTCGGAAAATACAGCTGAGCCTTTCCAGCTAATTTTATAAGCATGGAGTCTGAGATGGTGTCTTACATTAACATGGCATTATGTAACACATTAGCAGTTCTGGTCTGGATTGGCTAGAAAACTGCAAAAATCACTAGTAGCAGTTCCAGAAGCCATAATAGCAAAAGCAGCAGTCACATTCAAAGGGCTCTTTGCTTCCCTACCTTATACAGTAGCATTTACTTGAACCTGGCACAAGGACTCCATGTTTTTTTGCTCTTTGTATTACTACTTTCTATGCTAACACAAAAGGAGGTCTTGTGGTTTAAAGAATTAACATGTTATATCATTAAACTGAGGACTAAGCAGAAGGCTAGAATGAATGCAGTGATTTGCTTTGCACTTTTGGAATTTTGGTATCAGATTGGAAGCTTTCAACACTTTGGTTGCAGGAAATGCAGCATAGGTGATGTGTGCGCCAACAAAATGTGTTCTGAGGTAATACAGATAATTTCTGATCATTGTCAATTGTCACTAAGAAAAACTAAAAAAAACCCCACTAATAATGCCAAATTGTTTTGTAGGAGCAACTATTAAAAAAAAAAGAAAAGAAAAACACCTGAACTACAACATAATGTAAAACTGAAATAATGTAAATGAATAATATAACAGTAGTACATTTTTAAGTTGGACAAGCACTTTCTTAGACTAAAATATGTATGATATACCAGCAACTATGCATTTCATAGAAAAATTCAAAAAAATTTGATCTTACCAATTGCCTTCAAGGCTTCTTTTATAACTCAGGTTTCAAAGACCTCTGCCCATTTAACTTTGGTGTGTTACTTACCAATAAATGCTTGCTATTTTTACTCAGTATATTCTGCATCAGTCATTGATAGCAGGTGTTATGGAAATATACCTTATTCTGTAGATTTCAGTTTTGCTGTCGCACCGTTGCTTAATGGGGGTTTACATTTGCTGGGCACTGCTACTTCTATTTTCACCACAGCTATGAGTAGTGTCCACATGCCATATATTTTCACGCTCCATAGTGATTCCATGACTCCTCTTTTCCACGAGCTTCACTGTTTCCATCTCCCACTGGCTCTGTAACTCAGTCTAAGGTGCTGTTATGATTATTGACTTCTGCTGGTAGTGGACTCCCTACCATTATGCTCAGTATCTTCGTTTATATTTATGCTCACCAATCTATTCTTCCTGGAATTGTATCTTGGCATTTTTCTGCCCTGTACTTTTCCTTTTCATCCTCATCTGACTTTTCAGATTTTCTGCTATGAACTGCTAATGTATGTGATACAGAGTAGGATCCGAGTGAGGCAAGATTTTACAGTTTGCTTCAGCCATCTTAACTTGATTGTTTTCTTTGCTGAACAAATCACCTTTTGGGCTCAAAACTGAACATGTTCATTATCCAGCAACCTTATGTTGCTTATCTTTATCTAGTCTTTATATTTGCTCACATTCAAAAATCACAAAGTAAAAAAAAAAAAAACTAAATGATCTTACATTTTTATGGTTTATCTTTTTGCATCTGCATTGTTGTACTCCTACCTATCACATGACCTTTCTTCTTTAGCTTCTCTTTTTACCTGTCTACTCCCCGCCTGATCAAAACATTTGTCCCTCTACCCATGTCCTTCTTTCCTTACTCTTCTCCCCTTTTTCGCCTTCCTCTCCTCTTCTTTAATTTCTTATAGGATTCACAGACAGTATATGTTAGACGTTAAACAAAATGGGCTTGCTAAAGGAGATCTTACCTCTAGGTTCTTATCGCATTCTTTAAAGGAGTAGCAACAGCACTTGATGAAAGACTGACAGTGCATATTGTTTATCATAAACTTGCTAAGACATTTCACCATGTTCCCCCAAGGGAATAATTAATAAATTAAATGCCAATCCATATATTCATTGGGCAAAACACTCATTAAGCAGCGGGATGTCAGAGGTCAGAGGTGGACGGTTGTCTGTCTTTCCCTATGGGATACCTACTGATGTCTCACTGAACTCCATTCTTAGGGACACTTCATTTTGGAGTTCTCTTTTCATATGTAAAGGGGGAAAATGGGATCTGGGTAGATGAATTTACTGATGATTGCTA
>NC_056735.1:327162250-327402250 GCF_019279795.1 Protopterus annectens
TTCTTAAATTTTTTTTTTTCTGTTACCTAAGAAGTTCAGTTGTGAGTGTTCTGCCATTTCACACTGAGCTAATCGAAGGAAGGACTCTGAACAAACTTGGAGCTATAATATATAACATCAAGTATCCTGTTTTTTGTTTATTTTGTTCTTTATTTGTTATTTATATCACTTTGTGTACTGTGCATTTTTCTGGTTAGTTTCACTGTGTGTGAGGTATTAACTGGAAATTGTCCACTTTTATTAAGCATCTGTTGGGTTGTTTGTTTCTGATAACTTGTTGCAGTTACATTTTTTTTCTAGAGGCTCCTTTAGCTGTTTAAAGCTTTCATTTAAAAGCTCACTGCTGCTTTTCAGCTGTGAAAAGCATTTCTGCAGTTTGTTTCTAAGTAGTGAGGATATTTGTAGCATTTCCTCATTCAGGCTTGTATTTGATCCTAGTGTTTGTGGAGGCTGTGTGTCTGAGCACATATTCATGGACATCTTGGTTTAGCCAAAGCCATCAGGCATTTCATTGAGAGAGAATTGTTTGAGGTCATTGGCTGACTGAGGTCACCTGGACTACAACTTAGACTAAGCACCTCATTGGTTCTTTTGAGATTTCTTTCTTAAAAGCTGTCTCAGGTTTCAACTTTCTGTTACCTAAGAAGTTCAGTTGTGAGTGTTCTGCCTTTTCACACTGAGCTAATCGAAGGAAGGACACTGAGCAAACTCGGAGCTATAATATCTAACATTAAGTATCCTGTTTTTTGTTTATTTTGTTCTTTATTTCTTTGTTATTTATAGCACTTTGTGTACTGTGTATTTTTTTAGCTAGTTTCACTGTGTGTGAGGTATTAACTGGAAATTGTCCACTTTTATTAAGCATCTGTTGGGTTGTTTGTTTCTGATAACTTGTTGCAGTTAAACTCTTTTTTCTAGAGGCTCCTTTATCTGATTAAAACTTTCATTTAAAGGCTCACTGCTGATTTTCAGCTGTGAGAAACATTTCTGCTGTTTGTTTCTAAGTAGTGGGGATATTTGTAGCATGTCCATATTTAGGTTTGTATTTGGGCCTAATATTTGTGGATGCTGTGTGTCTGAGCACATATTCAGGGACATCTTGGTTTAGCCAAAGCCATCAGGCATTTCAGTGAGAGAGAATTGTTTGAGGTCATTGGCTGACTGAGGTCACCTGGACTACAGCTTAGACTAAGCACCTCATTGGTTCTTTTGAGATTTCCTTTTTAAAAGCTGTCTCAGGTTTCAACTTTCTGTTACCTAAGAAGTTCAGTTGTGAGTGTTCTGCCATTTCACACTGAGCTAATCGAAGGAAGGACACTGAGCAAACTCCGAGCTATAATATATAACATTAGGTATCCTGTTTTTTGTTTATTTTGTTCTTTATTTCTTTGTTATTTATAGCACTTTGTGTACTGTGTATTTTTCTAGCTAGTTTCACTGTGTGTGAGGTATTAACTGGAAATTGTCCACTTTTATTAAGCATCTGTTGGGTTATTTGTTTTGTTGCAGTTAAACTCTTTTTTTCTAGAGGCTCCTTTAGCTGTTTCAAACTTTCATTTAAAGGTTCACTGCTGCTTTTCAGGTGTGAGAAACATTTCTTCAGTTTGTTTCCCACCCTCCCTCCCTGTTGGAATAGTGTTTTTATAGTTGGTGGCTTTGCAGTTGCCCGCCCCTAATGTAAAGTTGATCTAGGACCCTCCTCCCAGTCTAGTGTCATTACCTCATTCTACCCAGTACAGGGAGAACATTTGAGAAGGCCAATCAGCTTAGTTTCTGCTACTTCTTTCTCTCTTTCCACTAAAAAAAAAGCTTGTTTCCTGCCTTTGTTGTGGGTCGTCTAGCCTGGATATAGATTTGCTGTGTCCAGGACTATTTGTAGGCTTCTAGGGCCCAAGCCTTTCTATGTTGGAGGGAAGCCTTCTAGCTTAATTTTGTTTCTTAGAACTAGCCAGTTTTTTGTTTCAGCACTTGTTCAGAACTTATTTTAAGCACTAAATAAGCTACAAATTACTACAGCACTCAACTTTCCTCACTGTTTAGAGGAAAACAGTTTCTAGTACTTAAGAAATATGCACCTATCCAGGCATGTCTAAGGGTCAGCCCCCGGTGTTTTCTCCTGTCTACCTGATGAATCTGGGCATCTTGGGGCAATGCAGTAATTGCCTCATGTACACAGACAACCATCTCCTCCTACCACCCAACACTACAACTTGTGAGAGATGCACTTATATAGCCAAACTGGAAGTAAAGCTCTCTTCACCCAAGACTGGACTAGACAGTCAAGAGGAGAAGGCAAACACTTGCACCACACCACACTCAGCACATAGTGCCTCAAAACCTACACCACCAAAACACACACACACAGAAACACAAAACACACACCTACATTCGCGGAGGCTCTCAGTAAAAACCTGCCCAAGCAACAGTGACCTCCAAAGCAGAAACACAAGCAACCTCCACCTCCCAACACAACCCAAATGACACATAGCCCACAAACTCAATGTGCCACTCAACCACAGCCCATAAGGCATAACAACGTACCCAACACTCTAGTCATAGGTGACTCTATAGTCAGGCACACTGATGTTCCACTCACCAGGCTAAACAAGGAGAAAGTTACTGTCAGCTGCCTGTTGGGTGCCAGGATCCACCACATAATGCATGCACTCAGGTCACTCCACAACAAGTACAAATATGACTCTGTCATTGTCCATGTTGGTGTGAATGACCTGAGACGTACCTCCTTGGGCTACATGAAAAGGGACATGGAGGAGCTGTCCGATCTTGTAGCCCAGGCAGGTAGCCCTGAGTAGCATCCTGCCATCACCCAGAATGATACCACAGTACAAGGACAAAATGATAGACTTCAACAATTGGCTAAGTTTCTGGTGTCATTTAAGGGGATCCAGTATCTGTATGCCTGGGATGACATGATCGACAAGCCACGATGCTTTGCCAGAGATGGCCTGCACCTGTTGCCCCTGGGATTCCGGATACTGGCTAAGGCTCTAGCCACCCCTATAATGCCTTTTTTAGGCAAGGTTCAAATGACAAATTCACCACCCTAACAGGTACAGGCAAGAAGAATCTGAGGGTATTGCTACTCAATGCTAGAAGTCTAAACCTCAAAATGCACTCTCTAGAGGCACTCCTTAAAATGGGGAACATTGACATCTGTGCAGTGACAGAGACCTGGTTTAAGGCTCCAGAGAGTACCCCTGCATTACCAGGCTATAATTCATACCACACCTTTCGGCCACCTAACCTGGACCGAAACACTAAAGGCGGAGGTGTGTCCATATTCATTAAGGATATCCACACCTCCAGGCTAGTTGCTCAGCATAATGCATCTGAGATTATCCAAGTGCAACTAACTCTGGGCAAGACCGCAATCCAAATTGTAGCTTGCTACAGATCCCCCACCATGCCCAGGATTCCCACTCCTCATTTCTTAATACACTGGAAAATATTAGGGTACAACCTAACACCCTAATAATGGGCGATTTCAACTACCCTACCATTAACTGGGAAAACTACTCATGTACCAACTCTTGTGCTCAACGTTTTCTGGAATTCATAAATTCCAATGCCATGGATCAACTTATCCACACCCCACCAGGGGCAGCAATATCCTAGACCTGGTTATTACCAACATGGGCAACCAGTGCTCCACGCCAGAGGTCAATTCCTCTTTGGTCAGCTCCGACCATAAGCTAATCACCCTAGACATCCACATCCCTCCCCCACCCCCCATTAGGGAAACCAGAGTAAAAACTTTTTCCAAAGCCAACTTCATGCTTCTTAAGACAGAAGTGGCAAACTTCACGACACCTATGCTGATGGACAATAGAGGTATGACTGCTGAATCCTACACAAATGCACTTTATAAGCACTTACATGAGTGCATGGATCATGCAATCCCTAACAGAACCAAGATGCTATCCTCCAAGAAAAAGGAAGCCAATCTGGTGGTCCCCTGCCATAAACAAACTCTACAACAGAAGAAAGAAACTGTTGCAAAAAAGAGTAAAATCCCATGATTGGAGAAACTCCCTGGTCATCTTCAGTAAGAAGCTGAGATCCCTCATAAAATCATCCAAAGCTAGTTATGAAAACAAAATCACCACTGACTCTAAATACAACCACAAAGCATTCTATAGCTATGTCAAGAATCTCAATGGCCACACTCAGATCTGCTCTGAGTTACAGCACAATGGCACTAAATATACAGAACCAACGGATATTGCCAACATCCTAGCAGATAGGTTCAGTGCTAACTTTACCCCTCTGTCATCCCCTAAAGGGCCCATCTCTATACCAGAAGAATGCAAAGTTCCTGTAATAATGGCTGCACAGGTAAAAAAACACTATCAAAAGCCAAGAACACAGCATCCATGGGACCTGACGACATCCCAGGCTGTGTTCTACATCAACTACAGAACGAACTGGCACCCCATCTAAGTACCATGTTCAATCATAGCCTCACATCAGGCTATGTGCCCACTGAATGGTGCACAATGACAGTTATCCCACTCCACAAAGGGGGAGCCACCACAGACCCCGGAAACTACCGCCCCATTAGCCTAATGAGCCTGGTCTGCAAGGCTATTGAGTGTATCATCATGGAACTTATAAACAATGACATTGGTAATCTCCAAATGCAGGACCCCACCCAGTTCGGGTTTGTAAAAGGCAGATCATGTCTCTTAAACCTGATAAACTTCTTTGAAGCAGTCGCCAAAGCCATAGATGAGGGTAAGGTGGTTCAAACAGCCTATCTAGATCTCGCCAAGGCTTTTGACATCATCCCCTACTCTGAAATTATAGATAAACTCACTAAACTAGGTATAAATCCCTATGTCACAAGATGGGTTGCCAACTGGCTCACTGACAGAACACACACTGTGAAAGTAGCAGAGTCCAAATCCAGCTTCAGACCAGTGACAAGTGGAGTACCACAGGGTTCAGTCCTGGGTCCTCTCCTGTTTGGTATCTACTTCTCTGAAGAACAGGCCAACACAGAAGGTCTTTGGCTAATGAAGTTCGCAGATGACTGCAAACTAGGAGCCATAATCAAAACTCCAAAAGATGTGGACATCCTACAAAAGGGCCTTGCTGAGACAGATGCCTGGTGTCAAAGCCATGGCCTCAAGCTCAATGCCAAAAAGTGCATTGTCATTCCTTTTGGTCAAAACTCCATGAACTACCACATAGGTGGTAGTCTACTTAACACCGAAAGTGCGATAAGAGACCTTGGGACACAGGTGGACAGTAGTCTCTCCTTTGATAATCACATCGCCACAGTAGTCAGGAAATCCTTCTATGTGGCACACCTCATCACAAAAGGTTTCTCATCCAGGAAAAAAGAGGTCATTGTTCCCCTCTACTCGTCACTCATTAGACCCATTATTGAGTACAATGCCCCTTTTGGTATGTACCTCACAAGACATCTACAACAACTGGAAAGGCCACAGAAATACCTCACAAAGAGGATTACCGGCATCAAAGAGATGCCGTATGCAGACCGTCTAAAAAAACTGCAGCTTTACTCCGTTGCATATCGCCTACTCAGAGGCGATCTCTGCCTAACACACAAAGCTATGTCAAACCCAGAGCTTTTAGACATGCTCCACTTAAAGAAATCCCAATCCCTATGAGCTACATGCTCTAGGGACCTAAACCTCATCACCACAATAAACAGAACATGCTGGAGGGATAGATTCCTGTCCCAGAGACTTCCCATACTCTGGAACAAACTACCTATCTATATCAAACAAAGCTCCTCATTAGCACTGTTCAAGAAAAATCTTGATGATTGGATGGGAGATAGGAAATTCACCCCAGGGATCACTTCTGTGGCTCTGCTCAGCAGTGGCACAGGAAAATAATTTTCTTGAGTGGCAAAAGCCAGGGTACCTTTGGCTAGGCTTATATAGGCCCTAGGGCTAATAGCCAAGTACCTACCTATGAACCTATGAACCTATGATAGTGTGAAGGGACATTGTTTGTGCTGAAGGGATTGATGATGCATTTCTTTGCATTCAGTTTGAGACTGTGACTAATACACCAGTTGTTGGACTGGGAGACCCTCCTGAAGTATACTGACATCATTTGGGGATTCAGTGATTGCACCTAGTTTACAGTTGTCTACAAACTTACTCAGCCACAACCGCGTAGTTTTGACCTAAACTTTTGGGAAGTATATACCAAACAGTAGATGGCCCAGCACTGACCTATGTGGCACCCTACTGGTAACAGGTCTGCTGGTTGATTTGGAGTCACCCACTTTGATTGCGTGCATCTGGTTTGTGAGCCAGTTGGCAACGCATCTTACAACAAAGGGGTTTACATTCAGTTTGCTAAGTTTATCAGTAATGCCTGAATGTGGGATTGTGTCAAAAGCCTTTGCCAGGTTGAGGTATGCTGTGTGCACAGATTTGCCATCGTCAATGCCCTTGGTCACATTTTCCAAGAAATCCACCGTATTTAACAGGCAGGATCTGCTCTTCATGAAGCCAAATTAGGTAGGATCCAAGGTTTGGAGGTCACCTAAGTCTTTATTTATGAGGTTCATAATGATACATTCCATGGCCTTATTGATGAGGCTGGTCAGGCTTATGGATCTGTAATTCCCCAGGTCTGTTGCTAGGCCACCTTTGTGGAGGGGAATAACTGTTGCTGTTCTCCATTCCGCAGGAACAAAGCCTGTGGTTAGGCTATGATTGAAAAAGATACTTAGTGGTGATGATAGTTCATGTATTAGCCTGTTTAGAAGTCTGCCTGGGATGTCTTCTGGTCCCATAGAGGCTGTGTTTTTTGCCTTGGACAATGCTTTGAGGACCTGCTCTTCAGATATGTAGGGTGGGGCACAGGTTTGGGGGAAGGTTTGTTGTAAGTTAGGAGGGAATAAGGGAATAAAAGTTTTGCCAAACATCTGCTAGCAGGTTTGCTATCTCTGTGGGGTCAGTGTGTGTGATACCATTGGTCATAGTTCTGCACATGCTTGGGTCCTACCCTTAGGTTATGTATGTAGCTGTAAAAAGCCCTATGGTTATCCTTGGCTGTACTTACTAAGTTTGTCTCAAAGGAGTCCTTGGAGGATTTGACAAGCTGTCTTATTTGCCTGTTGAGGCTGAGCAGTGTGCTTTTCCATTGTTGGGACTTTGCCTTTGTTTTCTTGGGCAGCAACTTTTTGCATTTATTGTAAAGTTTGTTGATGCTGGGTGTCCACCATGGCAGCTTGTTTTTACTTGGGGCTCTGGCTTTGATTCTTTCTGGTATGGCTAAGTTTATAAACTTATGCAAGTGATTGTACAGGGCTTTATTGTAAGCTTCGGCGTAGTTACCATTTCCAGCTTAGGGTGAGACTTGGAATGCATTTATACCTTTGCCTAGGAGAGTATAATTTGCCTTGGTGAAGTTTTTTAGTCTGATTTCACCCTTTGTGAGCTCTGGTGTTAGTGCCAGCTCGAAGGCGACTGATTTGTGGTGAGTTTTAGCTAATGTGGATCTGACAGTTGCAGCAGTGCATCTCTTTGACATGGTGAGGACCAGATCCAGAATGTTTGTTCCCCTTGTCATGGTATGGACAATTTGTTCCAGAGCATTTGAATTAACAAAGTGAAGGAACTTTTGCACAAGTGAGTTAGGGCTGGCATAGGTTTCCTAGTTAATGGTGGGATAATTGAAACCCCCCACAACCAATGTGTTCAGTAAAATTTGGATTGTCTCCAGTTTGGTCAAGTAGGCTTTGTGGGTGTTGTGACCCATGCAGTGGGATCTGTAACTGGATATGACTTGAATGGGGGTCTTACCCACCATAACCTGGACCTGGAGAAACTCCATGGAGTTGTTCAGTCTAACTAGACGGGAGGTGAATTTATCTCTAATATAGATTGAAACATCGCCTCCTTTGGTTCTCACATGTTCATTTTGTGGTCTAAAGGTGTGGAAGGCATTGCAGCCTTGCAAGGCCAGGGTACTCTCTGAGGCCTTGAACCAGGTTTCTGTGACTGCACAGACATCTACATCATCTAGTGATAGAGGTGTTTCCAGGGAGTGCAGTTTTTGGTTTAAGCTTTTAGCATTTAGCAGCATGTCCCTTATTTTGCTCTGATTGGTTAATTTGATGTTGTCTCTGGGAAAGCAGCAAGGTTTGTCGACCATGGTTTCCCAGGCTGACAGGAACTGGATACCTTTTGAATGACACCAAAAACTGAGCCAGTTATTGACATTAATAATTTTTTGTTTATACGGTGGCATCATTCTAGGTGAATGTAGTATGCAGCTCAAGGCTAGGGACATACCAGCCTAGGACACATACTCAGAGAGCTCAACCATGTCTCCCTTCATATAGTCCAGTGAGGTACATCTCAGGTCATTCACACCAGCATGATCTATGACAGAGTCATAACAGTACTTGTTGCTGAGAGACCTGAGTGCATGCATGATATGACAAATCCTGGCACTGGACAGGGAGCTGACCGTGACTTTCTCCTTGTTCAATCTGGTGAGCAGGATATCTGTTTGTCTCACTATTGAGTTTCTAATGACAAGAAAATCAGGTTTTTAAGTGTTACACCTTACTGGCTTGGTGAGTGAGACACTGGTGTTGCTATGTGTCATGAATGCTGTGGGGACTGTGCTAGTTGTAACAGTCTTGTGTTTTGGAGGTCTTAGAACCTCTGCATATGTGGATTTATATGTTTGATGCATACTATGTGCATGATTAGTGGTATGTGTATGACTAGTGGTACTATAAGCATATGTAATGGTGGGTAAGTTGACAATCTTCTCCGTGTTACTGTTTTGAATGAGAGAGAGCATGGATTCTAGATTCTTGGTGTAAATACATCTCTCCCTCTCTGTAATAGAGTGTGTTATTTGTAGAGGGTTATTTGTGTACATGAGACAATTGCTACACTGCCTCAAGAGACCCAAGTCAACAAGGTTGGCAGGAGAAGCAAGAGTAGTCCAATGGTCCATAATGTTAGGTTGAAGACTGTTGTCACTAGAGGTGGCTATTTAGAAGCAATCATGGAGGAGCTCAGTGGATAGATATTTCTGCCTGGTTTTAGGGAAAATTTGTTGAATTTAACTGTTCAATTTGTGTGTGGTGCTGCACAACACACAAACAAACAGAAACCTGCTCAAATGCAGGGCCTAAATACCAGAAAGCTAAAAACTTTAAAGAGATTCAAAAGGACAAATGAGGATACTTATTTCAAGCCCTAGACCAGCCTCCCTTTACCAGGCAGGTCGCAATCAGCACAATTCACTCAAAAAAGTGTAGATAGGCCCCTTCCCAACAACGATGACCTGGAAAACGTGCTCAGAACAAGCAAACCACTACAAACAGTTCCAGAAGCAGCAAGCCTGTATCTGGACTATGCTACAGCTACTAGCTACCCTAGTTTCAGCGGGAAAGACTAGAGAATTTTTACAACAGCAGAAAAATAGCAACGAGACACTAAAAAATATTTTAAACAGCAGAAAATCAGCAAGGAGGCCCTAAAGAATATTTTAAACAGTTAACAGATCAGTTATTTAAACACTGCTTGGTGGGAAAACCAGAACAAGCAGGCCAGATAGCTTAAAAACAGTAAAAATACAAGTAAATGCTTAAACAGTGAAACTAACAAAAAAGCTTTGCAAGCAGTGAAAACAACAATAAAATTTAATTTAACAGGCACAGTAAACCAAACAGTTGCAGTACAACAATGTAGTTTAGTACACAGTAAATAAATATAGTATAAACATAAGAGGCAGGCAATAAAAAGGTGCAGTAAATAGTATAAATAAGCAAAAAAATGGCAACTTATATTTTTTTGAAGCTGTGAGTTGTGGCTAGTAGCCCACATCATTTCAGATTGGTACAAACAAGCAGACTGCTGAAATGCAGGGCCTAAATACCAGAAGCTAAAAACCTGAAAAAACTTTAAAAAGATTCAAAAGGACCAATGAGGATGCTTATTCCAAGCCCTAGACTGGCCTCCCTTTACCAGACAGGTCTCAAGCAGCACAATTCTCTCACAAACGTGCAGATATGCCCCTTCCAATCCAAGATTGCCTGAAAAACATGCTCAGAACAAACAAACCACTACAAACAGTTCTAGAAGCAGCAAGCCTGTATCTGGACTATGCTACTGCAACTAGCTACCCTAGGTTCAGTGGGAAACATGAGACAATGTTTAAAACAGCAGAAAAATAGCAGCAGATACTAAAAAAACATTTAAAACAGTAGAAAATCAGCAAGAAGGCTCTAAAGAATGTTTTAAACAGTTAACAGATCAGTTATTTAAACACTGCTTGGCGGGGTAACCAGAGCAAGCAGAACAGATAGCTTAAACTAGTGAAAAATACCAGTAAATACTGCACACACCCACCAGAGGTTCAGATATACTGGACCTGGTACTCAACAATATGGAAGAGTGCTGCACCCCCTGCCTGTGTCATGCCCTCACTGGTGAAGTCCATCTACAAAGCTATATCCTTCAAAATAAAAATCAACTTGGTAATCACAACAAACCTTGTACCAGTTAGGAACTATTCCAAAACAAACTACATCCTATTAAGCAATAGTTTGTCAAAATTCAGTGCCCCTCCCAACCCTGAATTCATAGTAACCTACTCGGAATTGTTCACAGAGACACTGTGCAACCCTGTAAATGGCTGTATAGAGGCTGCTGTACATACTAGAAGTAAGCCCAAAACAAACTTTAAAAACAAACCACACTGGTGGAATCCTGTCTTAACAGGGTACATAGCAAAAAGAGAAAATGTCATGGCTAAAATTAAGAAGAGCAACTGCCATAATGATAGGAGCTGTCTAATTAAACTAAACAGGATACTAAGAGGAATAATTAAGTCCAACAAGGTTAATTATGTGATCAATATAGCCTCACAGGCTAAAGATAACCACAAGGCCTTCTACAGCTATGTCTAAAACCTCAAAGGCAAAATACAACAGTGTGCCAAACTGGTGGTCAGTGGTGCCACCTTCACTGAGTCGAGTGTCACAATAAATTTGCTGGCTGAAAAATTCAGCTCAGACTTCACCCCCTACTCCGCCCCTGCCTCACCCATGAAATACCTTCTAGTATAACCACCCCAAGGGTGCTGGTCTGGTGGTGCTCACTAAGGTCAAAAACAAAGCCTGAATGTGCCCAACAATATCCCAGGATGCCTCCTAAAATAGCTTGAAACATGACCTATCAGGACCACTTGAGTCACCTTTCAACTATAGCCTCAAAACAGGCTTTGTGCCACAATAATGGAGGACTATAACAGTTATTCAACTTCACAAGGGTGGACCATCAACCAGGCCTAGAAACTACAGACCTATTAGTCTGTCTAGTCTAATATGCAAAGACATGGAATGAATTATCATAGAAATAATCAACATAGACAGAGGCAACCTTCAGAAAATGGAGGCAACCCAGTTTGGCTTTGTCAGAGGAAGGTCATGCCTACTAAACCTAGTGGACTTTTTTTGAGAAGATCACCAAGGTAATGAATGAGGGTATGATGGTTCATACTGCCTACCTGGACCTGGCTATGGTGTTTGATGCAATACCTCACTAGGGTATAGTTGACAAACTTACAAAACTGGGCATAAACCCCTACATAATGGACTGGATTGCCATCTGGCTGTCAGATAGGACCCAGGAAGTCAGGATTGGTGGTACCACCTTCACTAAAACATGGGTTACCAGTGTGGTACCTCAGGGCTCCATGCTAGGAGCACTCCTATTTGGCATTTACTTTTCAGACATAAAGGCTAATGTCAATCACCTTTGGTAACCAAGTTTGCAGATGACTGCAAATTGGGAGCTATCATAGATTTCCCCCATGACACAAACATCATACAAGAGGGTTTAACACAATCAAATGACTGGTGCTAATGTCATGGCCTAAAACTCAATGCTAAAAAATGCACTATAGTGCCGTATGGGAAAACCAGCACCTAAGCTAATTACTCCATATATAAGACACCCCTAAGAGCTGACCCAGTAGTCAGGGATCTGGGTATATATGTAGACAGTAATATGGCCTTTGACCAACATGTGGCCAAGGTAGTAAGGAAATCATTCTATTTCACCCAAATTATAAGTAAGGGCATATCATCCAGGTTGAAGAAAATCATAGTGTCACTTTATTCAGCCCTTATCAGAGCCATCACTGAGTGCAGTCCCCACTTTGGCATGTACCTGACCAGACATATGCAATAGTTGGAATGCCTACAAAGGTCCCTTAATAGGAGAATCTGGGATATAAACACATGGTCCTATACAGATTGCCTTGAAGCCCTGTCTCTATACTCTGCTTCCTACAGGTTGCTGACAGGTGATCTATGCCTGGCATACAAAGCATCATCATATCCAGTTCTGATGGACCTTTTGCACATCTGCAAAATGAACTTAATCAGAACTACTAGATCCAAGGATTTAAATTTTGCTTGTGACATAAATAATACATGTTGGCAAGACAGATAAGTGTCTCAGAGGATATCCATGCTCTGGAACAGGCTCTCCATCCACGTGAAGCAGAGTCCATCCATAACCCTATTTAAGTGTAGCCTTGACCAATGGATGAGAAATTGAAATGGAAGACAAGTTTGAGAATAACTCTTTGCATTGCAAGGAATGGAAACCTAGCAGTGATGATTTTTTTGCCATGATTCCCTGTGCAGTTTGTTGAACGTTTTCTGTTTAGATGCTATAGGTGCAGGTAAGTCCTGTAAGGTATTAATAGAGACTTGACTAAATAAACTTCTCTTCCTATGAGCGGCTTGACCTGGTTTCTATCAGTCAGAAGGTTGAAGCAAATAGTAACAGATACATAGAAACACAGGAACATTACTAGACAAGCAGTCCTGAGGACCACAAGATGCCTAGTCATATGCACCTTTAAGTAGACATACTTAAACGTTCTTGATACTCTTTACAATCATCTAATACTGTTGCCTCATTAACTTAGCAAGGCTGTACATGATTACTGTGGTATAAAATTTGTACCCACCCATCTAATAATCAAGACTAGCCTTAAAGGTAGCCATCTGGTTTTGATGCACCAAGTCTATGGCCCACATTTATTTTTGGTTGTAGACAAGAAAGGTTCATTAAGTGTCTTCCTGAGTTCAGTAAATACTTTTGATAAGGTGGTGGTAACAGATTGGTCATCGTCTACATGCTTTAAGATGCCCACCACTCTAAGGTTGACTTTATGAGCCTAAAATTCTTGGTCAAGAGTTTTGTCATGAAGCTCTTGAACTTGAATCTTTAATAAAGTATTTTACTATTTTAAATGTTTACACTTTATTTGAAAAAATGAGAAACCCCCACTCAGTTTGCAGTTGTTTGGCAGAGATCAAGTGTATATTTCTTTTGTTCCAGGGAAATTATTTTTAAATGCTAACTTCACCCAGATTTTGAAATCTCTGGACTTCTAAGTTAAAACCATCAAGAAATACAAAAAGTGAAGAAGTAAATCTGGAATATCAGAGCCTGAAGAAATTGGGCTTTACAGAAGTTATTCACTCTTTGGGGAAATATCCATTACAAAATCACCAGCAACTTTCTTATACAGTAGATGTTCTATATTGAGAATCTCTGTATTCAAAAATAAATGAGTTGTAGTACCTGAAGTATGAGGTGGTAATAGAGATATAAACTGGTTTTCTGAGTCCTCTAAGGCTTGTAGCAGGCTTGATAGGTTCATAACAGATGAGTCTCTAAGTGAAGCTGCTTTTGATGAAGCACTAGATAGCTGAGCAGTTTCCTTGGCTCCTTTTCTGTCTTTTAGAATGCAAATGCTATTTGCTATAGCAGTAGTTATTTTTTTCCTTCTCTATTTTATTCAGGGTTGAGATATACTGGAAAATCTTCCCTTAGAATTTTTTTTCCTTAATCTCTGAATTGTTCCAATCAAGTAAACTGTGAAGATTCACTTTGGGCTCAGACTTGGATTTATGGTTTCTCTTCAATGCATGTTGTTGGGTAGTTTGCAAACCAAAGAATGGCTGGATTTCAATGCCTTCTTCTATTTTTCTTGTTCATAGGATTAGCAGGGCAATTGACAAAATACAGTATACAGAAATTTAGGTGCATTATTTTTTTTTAAGTGCAATAAAAGTCAGATTGTGTGTTGGCTTGTTAATTCCTATGGTATTGTGTGGATTTGCATGTCTTTCTCACCTTCCCACAGGTGGCCTCCTGAGATATACCAGCCATTATCTGTAATGCTGTTGTAGCTTTTTGCCTAACCCCGTGAGCTGCATTCTATCATGAGCCACACTGACACCTTTAGGGCAGAATGTCTGTAATGAAATGCTTGGTTTATGCCAGTTACGGGATGCCACAGAGGTCATATACCTTTATACAGACCGGATATTGATCTTGGGTAGGTTTGGCTATCACCCTGGTCACATGGTTTCCCTAAAGTCTGCAAATATGCAGTGGTATGCAGGTATTTTCTATGCCCCTTGGGACAAACACTAATTTTCCCATAATGCCTGTTGTGTGTTGTGTACTAGTCTTTTTTCGTTTCTTGCTCCTTTATTAGAAGACTGTCACTTGCTGGAAGTACTTGAACTGCTCCACCAAAAATAAAGAGAAGTGTTATATAAATGAAATGCATCTCTTACTGGCTAGTGTTCTGTTGAGAATGGATATATTTTTCAAGGTGATTGCCTGTAGTAGAGATTTACGTTTTAGTCCTGTGCTCAAAAAAGGTAACAGATAAGATAAAGGAATGGATTTCCTAAGAGGTAGGAAGAAGAAAAATAATGATGATTTGACATCTTAAGTTGTCCAGCCTTTAATCAAGTTAGAGAGAGTGAGTCCTGCAGCAGGGATTATGTAATGCTGGCTGTGATACAGATAGGATACTTCTGTCCACTTTGATGAAGCTAATCCTCCATCTAATGATTGGGGGATATGAAAAAAATGAATTCACGTGCAGAATCTAAAACTCAACATTGAAACTTATTAAATTTTGAAATGGGTACAAACATGAATGTTTACCCAAGCCGAATTCTGAATTTTAGGAAAGTAAAAAAAGTGCTTAGGCTTGTGTTTAAGGCTACCAAATGGGGCATGGGTATGAGAAACCTGTACTGTAATTGTAAAATAGTGCTAATAACTCTGTTGGAATTTATGCTGCTTGTAATAAGTTGTCTGAATAACTTGCTTTGGGAGACCATGGAACTGTAGGACTAGAGAGCAGCATACATGGTGCTCTGAGCAAGAACATGCTCCACTTTCTTATGTGTAGCTTTACATACATCATAGGGTCATATGCAGGCACATAGTGGACTTACTTATGCTAAGGTTTATAAGAAACTATGATGTGTTAATCTCAAAGAAGAAGCTATAGTAGCATTTAGGGAGAGGAATATACTACATTACTATGATTGGCTTTTTCATCAGGGCCACTGTGGCTCTAGGCAATGTTTACATGCCTTGACTTGGGCATTAACAGGATCTTTGTCTATTTGCTCCAGAAGAGGCTAAACAGAAAAGCTGGTGGATATCAAGAATGGAGAATAATAATGACATAGGCAGTGTAATGTATTGCAAAGAGATTTTACAGAACTAGGAAAGTCACTAGTAGAATTCTGTATGGTACAGGGCAAGAATATGTGCTGAACAGCTTCTTCATCAGTAGTATTAGAGACAGCCTCAAGGGCCAAAAATGTGTCTTTGTGAACAACTCAAAACTCTGATGGAGCATGGACACACTAACAAGGGAAACGATACCTGTCAGAACTGCTTCAGTGCCAAAAATATATGTGTGTGTGTGTGTGTGTGTGTGTGTGTGTGTGTGTGTGTGTGTGTGTGTGCGTGTGTGCATGTGTGTGTGCACCCGCGCGCGGGGGTGCCTTTGTGCGCGTGTGTCTTTGTGTGTGTGTGTGTGTGTGTGTGTGTGTGTGTGTGTGTGTGTGTGTGTGTGCGTGTGTGTGCGTGTGTGCGCATGTGTATGCATGTGGTAATGTTTATGCATTACAACAGAGAAACTGGGAAACAAGACTGGTGACCTAACATCATAAATGGCATAAGGTCTAGGTGGCAAACACAAAGGAAAAGAAATGTTTAAGAGACTACATGGTATTATCACTACTGCTTATCCAAGTCAGCACCTTTTGTGTAGAACACCAAACAAACCATTTAGATATTTAAATTAGCCCTGCTTGAATTGTTGCTAGTAAAGTTATATCAATTAGCCATAAAAGTTAGCAACTGTAAATAGTTCTGTTTGAATTAAATTACACAGTACTGTGGTAAGAGTTAGCCTTACTTTCAACACTTAGACTGAATACTTAAATCTGAGTACTGTACTTAGTACTACCTCTGTACCTTAAGTCTGAGTACTGTGCTTAGTACTACCTTTGTACCTTAGGTCTGAGTACTGTACTTAGTACTACCTCTGTACCTTAAGTGTGAGTACTGTACTTAGTACTACCTCAGTACACCTCTATTCCGATAGTATTCATTCTTTAACACATTTGTATTGCATGGAGACCCTGAGTAGTGGCCAAAATGGCTCCTTTGGGATCAATCCATTACTCTAGCCAAGACACTTCAAATAAATGAATAATTTCACTGATGTTGTTTTATCTAGTGATTTGGTCCATATTGCAAAACAGAAATTCACATGCAAATATAGGTAGGATGCTTTGTCGAATCATTAGTAAGCAGGTACCTATTGTGTTGACACCTTGTAGTTGATCTGTAAGTATGTGTACGTTAGTGATGCACATGTAAAATAACATGTTGCGGTGCTGAAATCAAGGGAGAACGTGCAGGTGATTTCAAGTTAGCAATGGAAGTTATGATAAGAAGATAGAAGCAATACGATCTTACCGACTCAAAAAGGCAGAGAAAGAAAGAACTTGACAATGACATTCTATAATGCTTGTGAGAGATAAATAGAATATCTGAAGAATTTTTTTATACTGAGATTCATTCAAAATTCCATATAAACAATGTAGGTCCAATATGGTGGTGAGGGGAAGGAAATTTAATTTTGATAATTCTTACATTAACAGACAATCTAATTATTGAATTATCGTGCTGGAAAAAAATGGACTCATAGTGAATACTGGACAACTGCAAGCTACTTTGAACCCTGTATACTGGCAAACCATGGTTCCTGTGAGGAAGGCAGGACTGCTAACATAAGCTAGGGATCAAACAGGAAGCATATTTTACAGATTAGATAAGCCTATTACAGTTTATTTTTTAATTTTATATAGTCATATGATGTTGGCATATACAAGTTTGTTATCATGCTATAATTTTCAGCCTTTTATAGGTGGATGACTTCCAGTTACAGAAGTTTTGATGAAGGTTCAGCCATAGTAGCAACCTATTGTTTGGGATATAAAAAGCTCTAGCCAGTCTCATTTGTAATTCTACTACTGTCTTTGTTAATAAAATAAATAAATAAATACACACACAGTTTCAGTATGGCACTAAGTAATTTGTTCTTAGTCATAGCAGACGTTTATGTTAATTCCTCTCTCTTCTTTTGCATGTTATAATTAGCGTACCTGTTTTTAACAGTAATGTCATGTCTGTTTATTATTTTGAACAATTAATTCTGAGTCTTCATTTGTAGATTCTGAATAAAGCAGATGCAAAATGCAAGAGACAGAAGTCATCATACAAACATCAAAGACACCTTATATTATCCTTTAAGAGTTAACACCTTGTGCTATGACTTGGGAAAACAGAGAATTACGAAGTGTGAATAATTTCTGAATGAGGACTAAAAGAAATTATACACTTGTGTTATAAGGACTATGAGTGTATAATAAGAAATGTTAAAATTTTATTTAATTTATTTGTATATGCACTCAGCGGAAATGTGAAGTGCCTGAATCACCTTAATTAAAGGAAAATGCATTCAGAAATAAGCATGACACAAATGTCTTATGTTCATGGATCAGTAAGGGTCTGATACCAGAATAAAAGATTCTCCTTTTAAGTATGTATACCTCCTCTACAGCACTGGATGCTTTACTCCTTTGCCTAGAATAGTCCTCAGGTTCATCATTTTTTTTAACACCTACAAGCTTTCCTATATGTACTCACTACCAATTGAGCAATACACGATGTCTGGCAGTTGGCACAGAGGGTTAAGGCTGCAGCTCCTGTGGTACAGGGTTTGATTCCTTTAATCCTCATTTGTCTACTGTGTGACCTTAAGCAAGTCACTTAACTGGACATTGCCCCTGAGGAGGAACTGTGTGTCAAGTGGCCTACCTTGTCAATGAATGGGTGTTACTATTCATAGCTTCATTTATTTGCTTGGTGGTCAAGGATCCAAACAATAGATTGGGTGTCATAGTTTCACCTGTTTTGTTTTCTCTCCAGATTTCCTCTGTCTTCACTCTTCTTTCATAGTTCAGGATATTGTATATTGTATATTGCATATTCCTGTGCCCTGTTGTTTTGTTAGGATATCCGACTCTTTTATTTTACACGGACAAAATCTTTTTTCTTTTCTTTTCTTTTGATAATTCATGGCTCTGTTCTCCTTTGGAAGATAACTAGACTTGAGCCTTCTCTTATATTCTTTCTGCTTGAGATTTTAATGGTTAAAATTTTTTTATTCGTATGTGTTGCCAGATTTTTTATGCTGTGTACTTTAAATACTACTTTTGTATATTCAAATGCCATATTTGCTTTTGTTAGCTTTTGTAGATAATATTTGCTCGGGTATTTACGATACTTATATTGCTGCATTTTTCCATCTCTATCACCTCATTAGTGACACATGAATGTCTTTCTTGATAACAAGTTTACAAACAAACAGAATATGTTTACCACTTAAAGTTATTTGTCATCAAGCCCTGATCCCTTAGAGAGAACAGGAAATCGTTTCTAACTGGCAGCTATTTTACACAAATTTTGTCTTCAGAAATGTTATTCCTTGGCTTTTGCTACGATATTCTCATTTAACCATGTTTAACTGATTAAAAGGTGACACAAATGTATTATTCATTGGCTTATTTTTTTTACCAGCATTATTCACCATAGTTCTCTTTATGCAAGCTGTAACTGTTTAGGTATGGAATTTCTCAGTTTACTGTGCTTCATTTAATTTATAAAACACACCAGTATACTTGCATATACTTGAAGGATGATAAAAACATAGAGAAGTAAAAGTAATCCCACTGATTACTCCCCCTGTAAGCACTATTAACTATATTATGTTTTGTGCATGACTCTTTTTCACAATTCTGATGTCAGCAGCTGTATTTGCATTCTGTACCCTAAGTATGAAGCAGTAGAAACTGTCGTGCATCAGTTCTGTGAGAAGTGCTGTGTAACATGCTGTCTGTAAAAAGTAAACAACTGAAAACACTGTTTTTCACATCTGTGTTTATTCAGGTACTTTTAAATACAGTAATTTGGAGGTATAAATTTTGCTGTTGTAAACAAGAGCTTTACTAACTACTACCAATTACCACAAATTTCCTGTCCCCTTTAAATTAGGCATTAGACAATATGTTCCCTACTGTTTATAGAGGAAACAAATAGAACTAGTAAAAGTATGTTATTGTTACATATGCCAATCTTGGCTGAGTTGAAGCTGTCTAAAAGAAAGCTCTTGCACTGGGCAAGGAATAGAAGAGGTATTGAGACTGTCATGACAGACAGGGATTTCTAATACGTATATGAATATTTAACACATGCAGCATGAACATACTTAGTATATACAAATTGTGGAAATATGTTCAGGCACTGTACTTGGTAATATGACTGCTAATGAAAAGGAGCACGCATGCTGTATCATTGGGGTAGAAATTGAGACTACTGCATTATACTGACCCAGCAGGTGGAGAAACTGCAAGGCATCACTCATCGCACCCAGTAGCAGTACTGAAGACACAACATAAAATGGACACCCTGACCTTTGGTGAGCTCAGACAGGTTCTTTGCTAGTTTTGCCTTTATTGTTTTCTGTGCATGACCCCAAAAACTTGGACATTTGCCAGGCTTCAAATTAGAATGGTCAGAAAAGCAGTAAGATGCATACAATAATGGATGCCTTTAGCAAACAGCAATCAATTATGTTGTGATAACCATAAATTCTCAACAAATTAATCAGTGCAATGCACGATGAAAAAAGGGAAAAAAATTGAAGCATAAGAGGTCGCTATGTACACCGAAAAATGAAAAAGTTCCACAGCTTAAAGGACTTTGATGCTAGGCATAAATTAAGTATGCAGTTTTTCATTTATGTATTATTAGACCAACTGGGGATTAAAGCAAGTAAAAAGTCATACTGTGTAGTGTATACTGTTAGGCAAGCAAAATAACTTATTTATTTAAGCATTTTAGAAATAATGTATAGTAAACAACTTAAAAAGTCTGTCTCAAGATGTTGCCTTAGTGGGAGTATTCATACTAAAAATGCTAGAAAACAAAGAGGCCAAATGCAACAGAACACTGTCAGAACACTGATTTATTTATTAGAGAGAACTCAGTTCATTGATATGGACTGAGAAAAAAGGACTATATGAATCAAGACAAAGGCTGCAGATGAAGAATAAAAGTATAAACAATCACAGACAAAAATATGGATCAGGCAATTCACAAAGAAAGCTTTAGTACAGAAAGAAATGGAAAATGGACCGAAGGGGAGGGTGCTTTTGAGAAAACAGCAGGCATAGTGATCAACATATGAGTTGAAGGAATTATATATATATATATATATATATATATATATATATATATATATATATATATATACATACATACATACATACATATGGAATAGACATGCATAACAGATATAATAAAAGAGATCAAATGAAGTAGTTTATACACAGTATAGGATAATGGCTTCTAACAAGCTTCAGCGTATGGTTCCTGAGTTCTATTCCTTGTGTTGCAAAACCAAAGCTTGTATCTAGTGGGTATATATCTGACTAGCAAATAAAATGCATACATAGATAAGCTAGAATATTGCAGAACCAACTTTTAGGTAAGTTTGATGCTGTGTAGGCAAGGCAGTTGAACATAATGTTATTGAGCATAATGCTTAAAAAATGTTATCAAAACTTGACACAGTTAAAAGAGAAAAACATAATTTTATTTGCAGACCCCTCTCCCCCCATGCACACACACATCCCGGGCAAGGTGCTGTGCCCTTGATCTTCTTACTAATAATGATGAACTTAGAGTTTACTATATATTATAGACGAAGGTCCTTACACAATTGGAATGATCACCATTAACAAAGTAAACTTCAATTTAGCATAGTGTTCATTGACTTCATGTTCATTTGGATGTCTTACTTCCAGCAAAGAAATTAAGGGCATAAAACAGGTGGTGGTGGCTGGGTGAATGCAAAGCAGTTTAAACATGGAATGGGGATCCATTCTAGCAGGGAATGACTTTGAGACACCATTCTCTACTAAACCACTCAGACAAAGATAAGCAGAATAGTTCCTAATACCGTTTATTTGGCTGAAGTCTTGTTCATTTCTATACACTGTACTAAGCTAAAGGTGGCAACATGCACTGTGTCAGCACAGACTGAGAAATCAGGATGTTGGTTATGCTGATACTTGCACAAGAAAAACTGTCAGAAGCTTCAAATAAAAGTTTGTGTTCATTAATACAACAGATTTATGAAAAAAACACGTAAAACAAAAAAACAGACCAACAAAATCCAATAAAAATAAAAAGCCGGGTTAGAAAACACAAGTTCAAAACTTTCATAAAAATAAAAATAAAAGCATAAAACAGTAAGCGCTTTCGTCTCTAAACATAAGGCTTCTTCAGACTATAAAAATGCTTTTTATTTTTTTTTTATTTTATTTTTAAACACAACCACTTAAATACTAATACAATTAGTCACATGACTAATTAATGCTTAATGCTCTTCCTTTTAAGGAAGGCTACAAAATCCTCTCTATCATTCAATCCTGATGGGTGGCAAGCTTCCAACTTTACTTGCCATGAATACACATCTTGTTATAATGTTTAATCTCCCCTAATACCAAACATTTAAATTCAACCTTACATGAACTAACTTTATAATGTTTGACAAGTGCATTCTTCTCATCCTTAACCATTACAGCATATTTGTGTTCATACATCTGTTTATAAAGTTCTCTAGTAGTATGTCCCACATAAAATGAATTGCAGGAAGAACAAATTATTAAATAAACAACAAAATGTGATTTACACATATATCTTCCCTTCACTTCTATCCTGTATCCATTAATATATAGTTCCTTAACATCTGTCAACAATAAATGACATAAAGTACAATTGTGACATTTAAGCATGCCTACATTTGTAACCATACCCTCAGCAAGTCATGATTTTTTTTAAACAATTTTTTTAAACTTCTCCCTTTCTTTTGTATGGACACTGGAGCATCTCCTACTATTGCAGTAACCTCAGAATGACATTTTAAAATATTCCAATTGTATCTAATAATCCATTTAATGGCTTCAGAATCAAAACTATTTGTAATTTGCATCGAGACTTTATAATCTATCTGCTTATCATATGTAACCTTCACATTTTTATTGATTCTCATTTGATTAACCTCCCTAAACGTATCTTTTACCAAATTTTCAGGGTAACCCCTAGTAATACATTTCTTGCATAAACTCATACTTTTTTTGTTGAAATCAACATCTCTATCTGTTAACTCACTTACTCTTAGCAACTGTCCTTTAACTATGTTACTTTTGGTCTTTTTGGGATGCATACTACTATAGTGTAGGAACAAATTACACATTTTTCTTAAAAATAGACGTCACAATCGTGTTCCCATCTTTTCACTGTTAAATCTAAAGAATTAACAGTATGAGTAGAATATCTGGCTTACCAAAAATCCATAAAAAATTTAGATGACCCACCCATGAGACTGATAGTTGCTAGTAGTATGAATAAAACTGAGTCAGTGGCAGTATTTGTTGATAAACATTTGCAATAAGTAGTGACGACAGGGTCTTCATATGTAAAGGATTCTTGATTTTAAAAAGAAATTTTCGGATGTTAAAGTAGACAAATTAGATTTATTTGTAACTATGGATATCAAATCATTGTATACAGTTATACCTAACAATGAAGGGATGGAGATGTTCAGGTTTGAATTGATTTGGTCTGGAAAATTTTCTAATGGAACAGCTGGTCTTCTTATGGAGATTTTAGATGTCATATTGAGTTATATATTTTTTTAATTTAATAGCAAATTGTTTCAACAGATTAATGGAGTGGCGATGGGGGCAGCTATGGCTGCCAGTTATGCAAATTTATTCATGCAAGGGTGGGAGAAAGTGAATATATTAGAAAGTATTTATTCTAAACACATCAGTTTTTTGTAAGATTTATTGTTAATGTGTTTTTTGTATGGAAAGGAGGTAAACCATTATTAAATGAGTTTTTAATTTACTTAAATAGTGTTAATTCATTTTTAGAATTTACTATGGAGTGTAGTACAGTATCTGTTAATTATTTAGATTTAACAGTAATGAAAGATGGGAACAAGATTGTGACGTCTACTTTTAAGAAAAATGTACAAAATCATTTGTTCCTACACTATAGTAGTATGCATCCCAAAAAGACCAAAAGTAACATAGTTAAACGACAGTTGTTAAGAGTTAGTGACTTAACAAATAGAGATGTTGATTTCTAAGCTGGCTTTTTATTTTTATTAGATTTATGAAAAATCTTATATAGGCCAAGAGACCTCGGGCCATTTGGAAAAAGAAGCGAATGAGGACATTCGAAAATATAAGGAACAAAATCTAGAGATTTTTGAAAGGTATGAAAAAGAAATGTGGACATGGGAAAGAAAGAAAGATCTGATAAATATAAAGGAAAAGTACAAAATAAGCAATTTATTGATGACTCTAAAATTTTCATAGAGAATTGGGAAACAAGGCAAAAGGAGTTGAAACACTACCAAAAAAATAAGAAATAGATACATTTTGGAGAAGTATCTATGAAGATCCTGTTGGTGATAACAAAGATGCTAAATGGATAGAAGTAAAATAAAGAATAAGAAGTTCAAATGTGCAGGATATGAAATGGAATGAAGTAATAGCCAGAGAGATTGAAACAAAGTTAAGAAAAGCTCCTAATTGGAAAACCTCAGACCCAGATGCAGTACCTAACCTCTGGCTAAAAGTATTAACATCTTTACATGAAGATTTAGCCATCAGTAATAACTATTTATATGTACATCCCGAACAGACACCAACCTGGTTAACAACAGGAAAAGCAATACTCCTGCATAAGAGTGAACCTGCAAGTTATCCTAAAATCTATAGACCATTAACTTGCCTTCCAATGGCATATAAAATATACACTGGAATTGATGCTGACAGAGTTTATAGTCATTTAGAAGAGAACACAATGCAACAGAATAAAAGGGTAACAAAAGAAAGTCATATGGAACAAAGGATCATTTGTTGTTAAAGTCATAATGGAGAACTGTGAAAATGGGAAGAATCTAAGTATGGCATGGACTGACTACTAAAAAGCATTTGACAGCATCCCACATTCATGGATAAAAAATTACTTAAACATGTATAAGATACACCATATACTAATCAATTGCATTACAGCGACCATGAAACAATGGCAAACCACTTTGCAGTTAAGCCATGAGAAAGGACAAATTACTATTCCAGGGATGAAAATTAAAAGGGGGGTATTCCAGGGTGACTCTTTGTTACCGATGCTCTTTTATCTTGCCCTTAACCAATTAAGCTGGTTACTTAACAGTTTAGGTCATGGCTACAATTTGGCTTCCAGAAAACAACAAAGTATAAAGACTTCTCATCTTCTTTCTGTGGATGATTTAAAACTGTGTAGTTTATCAGATGAGGAACTGAAAGCACAACTGCAAGTGGTCAAAACCTTTTCAGATGATGTGAAAATGTCATTTGGTCTTGATAAATGTGCAAAAGCAACTTTTAAAGCAGGAAAGCTGCAGCACCAAAAACATCAGTTTGGGACAAGAATGTGATATAAAAGAACTTGCGCAAGAGGGAGGGTATAAATATTTGGGAATTGGTGAAGGATTAACAATAAAAGGTGAACAAATGTAAATAAAACATTGTAAGGAATATTTTAGAAGCCTAAAATTAATACTGAAAACAGTGTTGACATTTAGGAGCAAAGTCATTGCTATAAACCAATTTGCTCTTTTTGTCCTAATTTACAGTTTTGGAATGATTTTCTAGCCCCAAAAGGTGTTGGATCGGTTGGAAAGGAAAACAAGAAGGATGCTTCATGCTCATCAAATATTTTATAAAAATCAGTGTATAACAAGACTATATATTCCATGTTGTGAAGGAGGTATGGGCCTCCTTGAAATTGTTTACATGTATAGATCTGCAGTCATATGACTGGATACATTATCTGCTGACCTCACAATGTAGTGAAAGCTTTAAAACATAAGGAAAATAAGTCTAAGATAACTTCCCTGCTTAGTTGAGCAGAAGCATAGCGGTGTCAAGCGGGAATGGATATCAGACCAGAAGTAGATGAAAATCAGGCAGCAACTGAATATGCCAAAAACAAAAGAAAGAATATAAGGTGAAGGATCAGATGAGAAGGCAAGAAATGTGGAAATTGCATAAATATAGTTGCAAATATAGAAAAGTATTGGAACAACCTCATGCTCATCAGGATTGAACATGGGAATGGTTAAGGAGAGGTGAATTTAAACCAAAAGTTGAAAAGTAAATATTGGCAGCCAAAGATAGTTGGTTTACAAAGTCCATTCAACATGTGGGTGAAACAGACAAATGTAGGTTTTGTAAAACAGAATTGGAAACAGATGCACGTCTTGTTGCTGGTTGCGATATACTAATGGCAGAAGGACTGTATACTGAAAGACATAATAACATGGCAAAACTGTTGCATTGGGGATTGTGCATGCACTGTAATATTGAAGTAACTGAAAAGCACTGGAAACATGAGCCACAAAGCATTATATAGTACATGATGAAGTTTTTATCACATGGGATTACCCAATTACCAGCAATTCAAAAATTAGATGCAAGAAAAACAGATATAGTAGTCCATGAAAAGAAGACAAAAGTAGCATTGATCATTGAAATTGTTTTACCTAGTGACTACAGTGTCTTATGTACAGAGAGAGACACAAAATCATAAAGTACAAGGATTTGCAGGCAGAAATGAGGGCAATGTGGAGAAGTATACACAGGCAGTTCCAACAGTAGTAAGAGCAACAGTTCTTATAAAAATGAATTTACAATCATACTTAGATATGTTACCGATGGATTCACTTCAGAAGATCGAACTTCCGAAATCTCGAACTACAAATAACCGAATCCAAAAGCTCGAGTTTCGGAAACTCGAACTTCTGAAGGGAAACCATTAAAACAAAAAAAAAACACAAGCTTCGCTTTTGCAGGGGGGCTGTGCCCCCCTGCATTTCTATAGGGGCTGTGCCCCACACCCCTACTTAAATATACCAACTCCAAGATCGCGCTACAGTGGGGAGATGGGAAATCTCCCGTCTTGCGCTGTATGCGGAAGCGCAAAACGGGAGATTTCTTTACTTCCTGCCAATACCACGAAACAAAAAATACATTATGTACACACAAGGCATGCAACAATACTTGCCTCTTTGTGCACGTAATGTATTCAGGTAAGTAAAGTGTTATTTCGGAACACTACACACATTCGATTTATTAAAATCTCGATCATATGGTCTCGACCATATGCAAATAGAGATTTTAATAACTCGATTATGTGAAGTGTTCCCGTTACCGATACATGCAACTCCGTATGAATTGCAAAAGCAGTCATTGCTGGACACATTTCTGATTCTGTGAAGAGCACTTCTGGCTAACATCAAAGATTGAAACAATGCCAATCTGATGAACATTAATCATATTTTGACTTAGAAATGGGGCCCATTCCAGCCATAGTATTAAAAACCCAAAAGACTTAGAGAAATTAAAAAAGTAAGGTCTAATTATGACAAACTGAGCCCAACTGTCCAAATGTATGAATGCAACTGAAAAATACTTAGGAATGTTTATTTACAAATGACAAAAATAAGAAAAAAATGCCTAGGAATGTTTATTTACAAATGACAAAAATAAGAAAAAATGCCTAGGATTCCTAAGAGAAACTGGACATTATATATGCTTTTAGAAGAAAGTATGAAAACCACCTTTAAATGCACAAATAAAATTCAGGGTCTACTTCATGATGTCGAACGCCGACAATATCGAAGATGATATTGTCTGCACCACAACATCGAAAGCGCAGAACATCGTGCAGGTAAACGGAAATCTCTGTAAGGGGAGATTTCCATTTACCTCAATGTAGTGCGGTCTCGGAGTTGGAATATTTAAGTAGAGGATGTGTGGGGGATGCAGGGGGGCTTGCCCCCCTGCCTATGCTAGTTAGTTTTTATTTTTTTATTTATTTATTTTTTAAACATTATTCGATGTTTTACTACATCGATCACTAGAGGTCGACCTTTAGTGATTCGATGTAGTAAGATTTTGATAACGTGATATAGACGCTAAATTTCACAGCTAGCAAATCTAGACATGATCAGTTTTACATTCCTACAAACAAATAGAGATGTGTCACAGGCATTAATTTTAGCAGGATAAGCAAGCATATCTTAAGTAAATAGCTATTGAGTCATACTTACAGGTAAGGAAAAGAATTAATGAGTTAAAGCAATGAGGTGAAAAATATTTTCCTTGAACTCAACTGAAGCAAAAAAATGGTAGTGCAGAGATGGAAGAAAATAATAATAAGAATATTGCTCTTCTAACTTATGTATAAATCAAGAATAATAAACAAATATACCAGGGAAAGTGGAACCGATGCCTTTACACATAAGAGTAATTCCTGATTCCCTTGGTTTCTATTTGCACTTGCATACTCTGTGACTATGAACAACTCACTTAACCAGAAAAGTGCTCTCATGTCAATCTTGAAATCAGTTATGGTTAGTACATTTCACCTGGTTAACCAAAACAAATATATATAGGTTCATAGGTTCATACTAGGCTATCTGCCCGAGGGCATTTACAAGCCTAGCCCATAGTTTTGTGGCTTACGCCACCCCTTTAGTATGGGGAACTATACCCATTATTTTGCTGTGCCTCTGTCGAGCAGTGACACTGAGGTAATCCCTGGGGTATATCTGTGATCTCCCATCCATTGGTCAAGATTTCTCTTGAACAAGGCCAGCGAGGTGCTCTGCCTCACATATACCGGGATTTTATTCCACAGCATAGGGAGTCTTTGGGTGATGAATCTATCCCTCCAGCACGTCCTATTAATAGCCATGTCGAGGTTTAAGTCTCTCGCCCTTGTGGCTCTGATGGATCTAGATTTTTTGAGGTGAAGCATATTCATCAAATCTGGGTTTGACATGGCCTTGTATGTTAGGCAAAGGTCACCTCTGAGCAAGCGGTGCGACTGAATAGAGCTGGAGTTCTTTCAGTCGGGCAGCATAGGACAGATGTTTGAGACCCTTTATCCTTTTGGTGAGGAACTTTTGTGGCCTCTCCAGCTGCTGCAAGTGTCGGGTCAGATACATTCCGAATGGGGCATTGTACTCAATCATTGGTCTGATGAGTGATGAGTATAGGGAGACTATGACCTCCCTTGATCTAGATGAGAATCCCTTCATGATAAGGTGGGCAATGTAGAAGGTCTTCCTAACTACTTTAGCTACATGGGTGTCGAATGACAGACTACTATCAACCTGGGTCCCCAGGTCCCTGATAACTTCTTCTGTGCTCAGTGGATTGCCACCTATTTGGTAGCTAGGGGTAACCTTATTTTTCCCGAAGGGTATGACTATGCATTTTTTGGCATTTAACTTTAGGCCATGGCTCTGGCACCAGTTATCCATTTCTGTGAGTCCCTTCTGAAGGATATCTGTGTCAGATGTGTTTTCTACTATGGCCCAGTTTGCAGTCATCTGCAAACTTTGTCAGCCATAACCCTCCTGTGTTTGCTTGTACTTGGAAAAGTAGATGCCAAACAAGAGTGGGCCCAGGACTGAGCCCTGTGGTACACCACTTGTGACAGGCTTTGAGTCTGACATGGCGCCAGCAACTCTGACCCTGTGGGTTCTGTCACTCAGCCAGTTTGCAACCCATCTTGTGATGTATGGGTTAACATTTAAGCTGATGAGTTTTTCAATGATACCCGAGTGGGGTATTGTATCAAGGCCTTCGCCAGATCGAGGTAGGCTGTATGGACTGCCTTTCCCTCATCAATGGCTTTGGTGACTGTTTCAAAAGTCAACCAAGTTTAGAAGGCATGATCTGCCTTTGACAAAGCCAAACTGGGATGGATCCAAAGTCTGCAAATTTCCTATGTCTTTATTTATGAGGTCCATTATGATCCTCTCCATGGCTTTGCAGATAAGGCTTGTCAAGCTAATGGGCCGGTAATTTCCAGGGTCGGTGGAGGCACCGCCTTTGTGAAGTGGGATCACAGTTGCAGTGCGCCACTCCCTGGGTACGTATCCAGAGGTAAGACTATGATTAAACAGCTGTCCTAGCTGTGGGTTTAATTCCTCGTTGAGTTCGTGGAGCACACAGCCGGGGACACCATCAGGTCCCATGGATGCTGTGTTTTTTGCTTTGGAGAGAGCAGTTCTCACTTGGGCGTTGGAGATGTTTGGGGGGCTACAATCGCTTGGTATAGATATCTCTCCTTTTGGGGGGGAGGGGGGGAGAAGTTTGCACTGAACCTGTCAGCCAGTATGTTGGCAATGTCTGTAGGATCAGTAATCTTCACATCATTTTGAACTAGTTCTGAGCATATCTGGGAGTTTCCTCCCAGGTTTCTAACATAGCTAAAGAAGGCCTTATGATTGTCTTTTGAGTCTTTAGCTAGTAGTTATACCGATTCAAGAGTCATGATAAGATAGCTGTTCTAGAGCTTATATATATATAAAAAAAAGACAACAGACAATGGGCATAGGCATATCAAAGACAGTAAAATGGGGAAATGCATAAAAAGGTAACATATATTATATTATATTATTTATTTATTTATTTATTCATTCATTTATTTTTCAAGCAGCAACTGAGAGGATATTTATTGCTGGATAATGCATGGTCACTTTGTTTCCTGATAACATGAAGGCACTTATGAACAATAACACTTTTGCCTGCAGAAGTACTTAGAATGAGAGATGCAGTGGTCTAGTAGGTGATTAAATGTGAAATTGTAGGTTTTGAAAAAGGACAACCAGCAGGGGTTATCATTACCTTTCTGAAATGGAATGCCTTTAAATTAGGCTGAATCATCATTATTATGAAAACGAACCAGGACATACAAAAGTCTGAGGCAAACTAGCCATTATATCAGCTTCATTGATATATGGTTAGCCCTGTCACTTCAGCTGAGCTTGCAAAGCACGACCATCAAACTGATAAGAGGGATAACAAAATGTTACAATGATCATAGGTTATAAACAGGTCTAGGGCAGCCTCCTTGGGAAGACACTGGATGTTCACATTTTTAGGACCAAATATACTTAACTTTTCAAACAAGAAAGGCTTATTATTTTTTCTGTTGAATTATTGTTTAGCCTTTTTGTGTTTTTCAACATGCATTTAACAGCAACAGGAAAGCTAGTACATGGTAACGTAAAGTTAACTTTGATGAGTTATGTACAATGGTTGAGGGGAGACGATTTGGCCCATATAGCTTCCTTTTTATCTGACCTAGGTTGTAAGACTGATTTTATATAGACTTCAAAACAGAAGATGCAATACAGGTGTAGTAGAGAATTATAGGACTAAGACAGTCATAGGGTGGGTGTAGTGCTGGGAACAACAGACAGGGAAGAAGAGATTGTGAACTGATGATCAAAAGACTCATGTCTTAGGTTTAGGGCTACTTTGTGCAAAAATTACTCTGCTGATAGAGTGGCAGTGCACTGAAAAAAATTAACTCACAGTCTGCTGTCCAGTGCCATGGCTGACAGATTTACAAATAAATGGAAATAGGAAGGCAGAGTATGGGAGGAGTAGCTACCTGGAGGATAAATGCAAATCAGGTACACCTGGAAGTCTTATTCTTGCTTTCAGTAGCTTGACTGCATGTTTGTATGTTCCATCTTGGATAGAAAAGGCAATAAAAAATATGGATATGAATGATCAGATTAGTAGCAGTACAACAGTCTACTAACAGTGTTGTGAGTTTTGCAGTGACACAGAGTGTCTCATTGTGCATAATGTATTGCCTGGCTCGGGGCAGTAATCTTTTCAAATACAAAACTGATGTGTTTTTAACATTTTGTATAGCTGTATTAAATAATAAAAATGAAAGACCTTCTGATTATCATTCATTTAGGCTGACACATACAGGTTGAGCAGTATGCAAGAGCAGTGTTAAAAAAAGGTTTACCACTATGAGTGATGCAAAATATAACATCATTCAGTTGAATTATTTCAGTAGTTACTGCAACTAATTCTAAAGTAATGCAAATATTGCACAGTGCATGGTAAAGACTGCATTGCATACAGGCATTAACCAAATGTATAAATTTAGCATATCTCCTTTGTGATGACCCACCAGTGGACCAGTAATCAAGAAGCCTCAATCCTCACCACTGGCGCCAGTGGGAGACATGCACTCAGAGGATGACAAGTACACACACAGTATTTCCAGATGTAGCTCTCTGCATCAAGTGCAATTTTCCTTAGAAGCACACAGAGACTACACTCAGTTTGGGGGTAGTTTCTCCCTCTTTCTCCAAATCCCCAATAAGATGCCCCAGTGGCACAGCTATAGAGGTGAGATCTCAGCTAAGTGACCAAGCCAAGGCCTCCAGTACCCTCTCTGTCAACTAGTACTTAGTGTCCCTGCCCAAGTAGCTGACTCACACACTCTTTGAGGTTTGATTTACACACCCACACACACACTTGGGAAAGACTGGCACAGGTTTACTAGCTATGTCACCTTTTGTCTAGACTATATGGTAGTTATCACTTCCACCGGCCAACTCCATATCAGCTACTTTAAGGCCCTTAACAAAGGGTGTACAATCTTACTGTGTAATATTAATATTAGTACAAATGGTAGTTTGACCAAGAGCAAGGCTATTAGGAGTGGCCCACACAGTGTCACCAAATAAATATGCAAGTACTCTCAAAACTTAAATATCTCTAGACAGATCAGCCACAATGAAAGGTTTAAATATATTTAATAATAAATAATAAAATCACAAGAAAATACTCTGTATATAATCACAGTGACATCAGATTCAAAATCACAGGAAATATTTAAAACAACATTGCAGGGCAGTTTCAAATAAATAAAAAAAGCTTTGCTATATTCTTGACTATGTCTAAGAGAATATACTATTTCCTAGCAACTTAATCAGAGCAAGGCAAATGTTGTGGTGAATGATTCCTGTCAGGTCCAAGACAGAATACAGAATGCTCTGTCTCTCTAAGAGACTCCTCAAATTAATATCTCAAATATTACTGCTGGGATAGCTTGCAGAATGGCATCATTTCTTGTCATCTGACTCTATCCAAGGTGAAACCCCCACTGTTGGAAGCTAGCAGTATTTAGCATCTGCCTGTGAAATACAGAGACCTCAGATCTTTGGCAGGTGTTGAAAGTCATAAAACAATTGCATTCATTCATACTTTCAGAGGCAGTTATTAGTTCATTCCGAAGACAATACAGAAAACTTCTCAGCATAGACTCTATGTCTGTAGCTATATTGAAAACTGAAAGATATCATCTTTTATTGCATAGCCATGAAGCAATTTAATTTCGGCTATTTTTCTGAAGTTAACCTCCTGTATTCCAGTTTCCACTGTTAAAATATATACATTTAAACAGTTACAATAGTGCATGTACATTTCTGTTTTATTCCAGTAGGGCACATTGTGGTTACATTTTAAGCACAAGCACTTTATAAAATACTTTTTTAACACACATGTCTGTACAAAACAGTTTGATATACACATGACATACAGTTCTAATACAACTGTAACACAAGCATCTTATGTAGATCATGTTGATGTTCAGAAATGACATAATGATTTACAAAATTCCAGATAGCTGTGCTGGCAGTACCCTCCCCTTTTGTCACATCGTTACTATATACTTTCTACTGCATTTTTTGGGGCTGATCCTGAAAAGGGTCCATTAGGATCAGTATTCTATCTAAGTTGCAAATGAAATAACTGAAAAGAAAGAAGGAATGAAGGAAGGAAAAAAAAGAAAGAAAGGAAGGAAGGAAAGAAAGAAAACGTACAGCCAGCTGCAGATGACATAATAATTTATTAAGGAAATAGTTTTGGTTTCTTTGTCTTAGTGATTTGGTGAATCACCAGGGAAAAGGATAATTTTAGCAATACAACATGAATTGAAGGATTAGTGGGTAATCACAAACTGTGATGGGCATCATTTTATTTATTTGTTTACTTCAGTTTTGTTGATTTAGTATATTTTTTTTAGTATATTTTTTTTGTTGATTTAGTATATTTTTAGTATATATTTTATATTTTCAGGTGCCCTTTTACAAGAGTAATCTCTAGGGAAACATCTGCAAATGATATATAAAATAATCACATATACTGTATTTCACATGCTACCTATAGGAAAGGGAAAAAGCAAATACAACTGAAGAAAAGTTAATAGGATTAATACATTCCACAGTATACATTTAAAAGGTTATAAATACAGAATGAATAATGATATGCTTTTGTTAGTCAGCAGTAGAATTTCAATAACCCAAAACATCTCGTTCTTATAGTATGGAAGCTCATATTTAACTCAAGCATTTGTGCTGAAATTAATTTATCAATTTCTCTGTCTATATCTATCCTTTTATTTATTTGCATTTGTTAACCTGGAAAGTCTGACTGAGTAGATTCCATTTTCAAACAAGGTACAGGTTGAAAATCTTAATTAGTATAATTAAGCAATAACTGACAAGTAGGTGTGGGTATATTGAGGATTTATCCATGGGTGGCATGGTTTGATCACAAGGGCAAAACCCAAGTCATTAAACAAAGCCAGCAATGGGTAAATCCTCATATATCCACACCCACAAATTAGTTATTGCTATTATACAATGACATTATTTAAGAAAGAAAGTACTTCCTTCTGTCTTTGTATAATGACACCGTGGTGTTCCACTGCATTGTTTCTGCATCCTTTTGTGTTTGTTGACGTACTGCACATCCGCATGGGACTTATGTTCCTATGCTTGCACAGTACATCAGTGCTGTGGATAACAAGCAACAGAGACAGGAAGATCTCTGATGCTTTTTTTTAGTTATGAAATCTGTAAAATTTGGAGGTACGAGAGAGACATGATAGAAAAACAAGGAAAATCAGGTATATTACTTTAGTTTAGCAGAACATACCTGATTTTCCTTGTATTTGCTTTGCCCTTCATATGTACTTCTCAACCTCTTAGCTCAAGAAATCTGGGCTAAGCCTTAAATAAATGGGGACAAAAGCCCAAAAGCGGGACTGATAGTAAATGTTGCTCTTATAAATTTAGAAAGCTGCGAGAATAACATGATTTGTGTTATCTTGCATTGTCTGAAGGATATGAAGTCTGAAACTAAAAGGAATGCCATTATTTAGTGACTTCATTCCATAGTGATTTATCAGAGAGCCACAAATTTTATGAGGAACAAACTAAAAATATGAGGCAGAAATCTGGACAGTTGAGATGTATGCCTCTGTACCATATACTAATAGAAGAAAATCTGGCCCATCATTGGCTTCAGCGACTGGACTTTTTTCTATTGGTATATGCTCAATTTTCAGTGGGTATGTGGGTTTGGCTGACCAGTCAGCATGCACATTTTTGAATAGTAATGAGCTATCATTGTATAATTTTAGCTATAGTTCAACAGTATGCAATGTGCACAGAGAAAATAAAAATTCAGAACAGACACCTTTCATTAAGAGCATGAATCATAAAGAACAGGAGTGACGCAGGCTGGTAACCATGGTAATGTGTATGTAAGCAGTACCTCTTCATCAGAAATGTGTCACTATTACCAATAAAAATATTTGTAACTGCTATCAACTGTTTATAACTTACACCTAAAATAGCCCAAGTAAAATCTAGGTAGAATGTGATAGAGTGGAGAGCAGCCCTCACATTATTAGTCTAAGTGAATAATAGCAAATAGTTAGCTGAGTATATTAAATAAAAAAGTAGACATATGGGTATCCCTTGAATTTAAAGCTTAGTAAGAAAAAAATGTGGGCATATAATAATATAAGAGAAAGTATACCATGAACCCAGTGAGTTAGAAAGAATACAACTTAGGTGTCAACAGATTCTGTGATAAGACAGAGACAGAGGAAATTGTCATGCAGTGACATGATTATTAGGGGGTGAAAGGTTAAGAGGGTGGGATGGGGAGTTCCAAAATAGCACAGAGACAAAGGTTATGAAGATGAGAAAAGGAGTAAACTGTTAAAAGTAAGGGAAGAACTATAGGAAAGAGATTAACAGATTTGTTTAAAATGTGTTTTTCTGGGGTAGAGCACTGATACAAATAGTTTTTAGGGTAGTAGTAATAATGGCACATTATGTAACATCGTCATTATAATTACAATGACATTCTGTGGAAAAAAAAATGTTTTTTGTAATTTTTTTAAAAGATGAGTTTTAGGTGCATTCCTAATATCAAGAAGGAAGCTATTCCAAAGCTTTGCAATAAGGATGTCTCAGTGATGATTTTCAGATTTCATTTTTCTTGTTAGCTGTTTGGTTTTTGACCTCATGTTCTTTGTAGGGATGTACTACTGAAGAGTTGCCCAAATAGCAGGGCATTTACTAGGCAAACGTAGAACACTACAGGCTAACTTTTACGGGAGGAGGGTGAGCAGATGGGAAAACTCAAGCCAACCTATCTTCTTCAGGTCGGTGCATTGATGTGCCCTGCTTGAAATACTGGTAAGAAATTTAAAGATTTTGTTATAACACTTGTCCAGTTTTGGTAATCAATATGAGTATAACATAGAGAAGGCTGGTCAGAATTAAGCAGCTGACTGTAGTGAAGTAAGCTCGGTCAGTTAAGAGAAATTTGTTTCTATATAATGTAAGCTTTTGATTATTGTTTCACTACTTTAAACATCATATTCATGTCACAGTTGATGGTCAGAAATGATACCAAGCTTTGTATTTTTCAGTATGTCAGTACATTTGCCTGAAGATGAAAGAGCCTACTGGTTATTTAAAAGTTATTGTTGTCTATGTTGTGATTCTCATGGCCTTTGTTTTACTGGCACTTAAGAGGAGGCCTGAATTTGAGAACCAGTTCTGAATAATTGTAGAGGATGACTGGTGTTAGCTTCCTTTGGGGATACAGTTAAGGCTCCTGTACATAGCACAAGTAAAAAGCTATAACTCAAAGTGGAAAGGGATGACAATGAAATGTTAAGAAATAAGGAGTGTCATATTTTGGATGTAGATCTTTAAGGAGAACAGCAATAACCATATAGAATATTATATTCATAAAGTAGCAGAAATTATTCTAAGAACTAAGCCAGCATGGGAATGAAAAAAGGAGATTCTGTCAATATGGATAACTGTGGCTAAGGGTACAGAGAATAGGCAAGAGGGGGCTGGAATTTACCTGAAAAAAACTGGCAAATGAACAAAGGTATTAGGAGCACATAATTAGAGAGGGAAATGTAATAGGATTGGAAGAGGCCAAAAATTCATTTGGACTGCAGGCTAGAGATGGCCTTCCCTATCAAGGATTAATATCAGAGTATAGGCAAGAAGAAGGGAATACAGGGATAGTAAGTGAAAGAGTTTTTAGTAGAATCTAGATCAGAAGCTGCTGTTTAAAACGGGTAACTAGCATGGCATATAAAATATTGCATGCTAACTACAGGAATCAATCAAAGGAGGTTAGAAAGGATTGGGAAGAGAATTTAGATAAGCAATTCACAAAGAAACAATGGGAAGACATATGTATGACTCCCAAATATGCAACAAAGTCCAGAAGATTTTGAATCTTTGGAAATGTTTGCATATGTATTTTTATAACCCAAGCATACTCCAAAGAATTTTTACTGAGGTAGATTGCAAATGCTGGAGATGTGATGTGGAAGAAAGAGGTAATTGGGAACATTTTTTAGGGAGTGTAATTATTTGGAAGATTTTAAAAATTCCCTGCAGAGTACTCTGCCAGAAATACTGGGTATGCAAATTGGCGTAACTAATACAATGATATGTTGAGCTGTTATACAGAGTCGGAATTGCTTAGAGATAGTAAGGCCATGCTGAGTTTAATTCTGGTCGCTGGCAAAAAAGCAATTACAAGAAAATGAGAATGAAAGTCTAAATCAACTAGAAGTGGTTAATATGGTAACACAGATAAAAGAACTATAACTGGGATCTTTAAAAAAGGGTAGGAGCAAATTACGTAGAAAAAAATGGGAAATGTGGGAGCAATATATGCAGAATAATGTCGTTGAAGAGTAATGAGGTTTAAGGGAAGGCAGGAATTGAATGAGCTATGTAATGTTTGACTGACAATGACTATATAGAAGATTATAAGTGATGTTTATTGTTTGAAACTGAAAATATGTCAGTATGGTTTGTTTTCATTTATATTAATGCATAATTGTCTGTGTCATAAGTGATCATTCAATAAAGATGTTTCTTATTTTAAAAAAGAAATAAGTCTCTTATTCCCTTCCCTTCTCTAATGTCCGTATTGAAAAATCTGTATCAAACCAATCTAGATCATCTGATGCCACTTTATACTCCAATGGATCTGCTGGGCATGATATTCTAACATTTTTTTTTTTCACAAAACTGATGAAATAGTCCAAGACAGATCTATGCTGACTGATTATGCGCTCTTCAATGTATAAGTGTAAAAGAGAGGAATCATTTAACAGATAAGGCAGCTACTTTGCAGAAACAAATCTGTGAACTTATTTCCCGTCTGTGACTCTGGAAGCCCATATATATGACAATTGTTTCAACAGACACACTGTTCTTGATCATCCCATCTAGCTACAAAACAATGAGTTATATACCAGTAAAATATGTGTGATATACAGTTAGAAGGATACAGAGAGTAAGAAAGTTATTAGGCAGAGAGAAAATACTGTGTGCTTAGGAAATGTGGCCAAGGGTATAAGATTGTCATTAAGCACGTTTTTGAAGATGTGATTTTAGCCATGTGTGGAAGACTTGTAATAACAATATTTCTTTGAGATGAAGGGGAACTAGACTCCCAGGTTTTGGGCTGAGACTAGGGAATCAGTGATATGTTCACCAAAGTTTGTATTTTGGGGATAATCGTAAGGGAGATGGATGCTCACGATTCCTGAGGTTTTAGATGGAGGTTGTCATATTAGTTTAACTGCTAAGCGAAATAATGTTTGGTTGTATATAAGATTGAATAGTTAGGGGCCTAATAAGAAGTCAGTTCTTTGCTTGACTGAGAGCCAGTTTTCTTTTTCTAGGGGTTTATAATGGTGCTCATGTTTATAGGAGAGAGTGATAAAGCTGCACATTTTATTGGTGATTGATTGCACGTGTGTGGCAGTTGTCTTTGAAGCAGATGCTACTGAGGGGTGGCTGTACTCCAGCTGATGGAGGAGGATGTCTTTACTGATGGCCAATATGAATGCTTTGCATATAAATGGGGACAGTTTGTTAGTCCAGAATAGCAGTGAGCCCTTGCCCTGGACTTGGTGAGATGGCGAGTGAAGCTAAGAGACTGGTTTAGTTACAGACCAAGAACCTGAAAGAGCTAGTGATTTCTAAGGTAATGTTGTTATAATAAAATATTTGTAGGTGAGAATGAGTTTTGTGAAGATTCTGTTTGTTACCAAAAAAACGTTTTTTTTTTTTGCATGTGTTAAGTACTATTTTTGCTGTTTATCCCTTGTATAAGGGAGGGGAAATCAGCTTGAATTTCTTTTTGGGGGAGTTATGAGGAGCACATTTGATCAGACTAGAACCATGTCATCTGCATAAAGTAGCAGAAGAGAATTGGGGGGGGGTCAAAGAGAACTCCATTGACAAAGATGGGGAATAAGAAGGGAATAAGGATATAGTCCTGTGGGACACCTTTTCTGAGAATAGCTAAAGCGGAGAGTAAGGACTGGACTAATACAGTAAAGTATTAGGCAGACTGATAGTTCTAGAACCACTGAATGATAGTTTGCTAATTCCTAATTCAGGGAGGTGGTTTAAGAGAATTTTGTGATCCACTAAATGAAATGCTTTGGAGAGGTCAATAAAGATGGTGCCTGTAAGCTGGTCTTTGTTCATGCCAAGAAGGATTTTATCTGTGACAGTTCAAAGTGCTGTTATTGTGCTGTGTCCTGGCCAAAATGATGTGTTGTTTGTGTGAAAGAAGATTGTATTTGCTGACTTATTCTGTTTGTTTTATATAGCTGAGTTTCTCAAGGATTTTTCCAGTGGTGTGGCAAATTAATGATAAAAAATGCTGTAAAAGGACTGGAGGAAACCAGACCAACAACAAGCTCTTGAAATAGATCCAAAAAAAATCCAAAAAATCCAAAGGGAACTTGCTTAATGTCAGAAAAGAACTTTATTATCACTTTCGTCCAATAAAATGAACTTCTTCAGATAAAACAACCATGTTAAAATCATTGCCTTAAATACATCCATTAGGTGCATTAACAAATTACCATAACTGTTCCCTCCAAAAAATTTAAAGCAACCACTGCCCCTAAAATCCCTACCAAAAGTACAAAAATGGACATTATAATTAAAACTAAGGTATGTTTAGGCATGCAAAAATAAATAAATAAATATATATATATATATATATATATATATATATATATATATATATATATGTATACAATGTTCTTCTTTCGGCTTTTCCCGGTTAGGGGTCGCCACAGTGGAACTCCGGTCTGCTAATGATTGGCAGTAGATTTTTACAGTGATGAGGTGCCAGCCCGACGCCCACCCTTCAATTAAGGCATGACCATTCACGCATGTCTTTCAAGCGCCACTCAACTGTGGGGAGGACATGCAGACTCCAACACAGAAGATGCTCCAGCCAAGAATCGAACGGTAAAACATCTTGCTGTGAGGCAACAACCCTACTGCTGCACCACCGTGGCTTTTATAAATGTATAAAACCATCCTATCTTTCCAAGGCTTTCATCTTCAGTAGACAAGAAATAGAACACATTTCATTAAGTCCTGGTTTAAAGGCATTAAGCCTTAACTGCCATAATAGTTCCTTCTTCTCTAACAGTAATTCAGATGATCCCCCTAGGCCCCACATATACTTTGTCTATGGCCATGTATTTAAAATTATGGCCTTCTAGACCACTAATATGTTTTGCAAGAGCATTATTAATCTGTCCTTTTCTGATTGAAATATTCATGCTCATAAATTCTATCTCTTAATCGGCGGTCAGTCTTACCGACGTAAAATCTGTTACATTGTTGACAGCTCGCTATGTAAACTATACCTTTACTGTTGCAGTCAAATTTGTAACTGATTTTAAAATCTTGTCCCTTAACCTGAAATGATCTACCAATTTGTACCTTAAAACACCATGAGCATCTACCACATATTCCCATATGTGGATCCCTATCTCGCGAAAAATTGTTCAAGTTTTCCAATATATTTTCAAAATTAGTACCCCTACTAAATACCACTTACCCCTAATTTGTCCCTTAATTGTGTCTCTTCCATCAACATTGACCAGTTCTTATTCAAAATTAGACAAATTGAACTATGATCCATGCTGAACTGATTAATAAACTGAACAGTATTAGAAACTGTAGTAGCCGGTTCTGTTAGCTCTATTTGAAAAGTATTCTCATTAGTGTCAGCTTGGATGAATATAGGTTCCTCGGTGGATCCCATACTAGGGCGGAAGCAACCCTTCATTCTTTTAAACCTTGGAAAGATAGGATGGTTTTAAACATTTATTGTATATATATATATATATATATATATATATATATATATATATATATATATATATATATAAGCACTTTAGAATACCAAAACCCCAGAAGCATGATGATCGGAGATGTTGAAATTCACGGTTCTGGTGTTGTGGTTTGTGAATGGGTAGGTGGAAGGTAGGGTAAATATTTCTGTGTGTGTGTTAGTTAGGGGTTGTAGTGTGTGTGTAAGTGTGTGTTGTGAATGTGATGTGTGTGCGCGAGGGGAATGGTGGTGTGTGGTGGTTTTTTTCATGTGTGTCTGTGTAGTGCGACCTTGGAGTTAGAATATTTAAGTAGGGGGGTGTGGGGGTAGAGTGTAGTGTAGATTTGTTTGTGTTCTGGGGAAGGTGTGTGAATGTTCATGCGTGTGCTGTATGTTTGGTATACTTTTCACGATTTTGAATTTTGCGGTTTTGTTTTTTCAGTGTTTTGGTGTTTCGGGCATGTGGTCTCGGTATTTTGGGCATCAGGAATGTGAGCGTTCGGGATTTCATAGGGGAGCCATATATATATATATATATATATATATATAATATATATAATATATAATATATATATATATATATATATATATATATATATATATATATATATATATATTTATATATATATTTTTTGTTTGCATACCTACACATACCTTAGTTTTAATTATAATGTTAATTTTTGTATTTTTGATAGGAATTTTAGGGGTAGTGGTTGCTTTAAACTTTTTTGGGGGAACTGTTATGGCAATTTGTTAATGCACCTAATGAATGTATTTAAGGCAATAGTTTTAACATGGTTGTTGTATCTGAAGAAGTTAATTTCATTGGACGAAAGCACTAATAAAGTTCTTCTTTTCTGATATTAAGCCAGTTCCCTTTGGATTTTTTTGATATTTTGCATCTATTTCAACAGCTTGTTGTTAGTCTGGCTTCCTCCAGTCCTTCTACAGTATTTTTTATCATCAGTTTGTGGGACACTTGTTTGTTACTAGCTTTACTTGTTTGTAACTGTTTTTGGCTGTGGTATGGCTTCTGGTTCTCCTGCCCTTTTTTCACAAATGGATTTCAAAAATGTGAATTCATCAATTAATGACCTTACAACTCTAGTCCAGTACTGTATAGGTAGAGTTGATAATTTGTCACAGACATTAATGGCTCAACAGGCAAGCAATCCTACTCTTTAAGTTTCCTCTGCTGGACCAGAAATGACTCATGCCGGTGCACAGGTGGGCTCTGCCTCTTCTATTCTACCACCAGCTCAAATTGTTCGGGTACCTGTAGGTCCCAGCAAATTCCAACTTTACATTAGTGGTTAGACACCGATTTTCTTTTTGGAACTCATGAATAAAACCGTTCTGGGGATTTATGCCAGCAACTTGATGAATTTGATTACAATATTATGAAGTATAAAAAACTACAATTAGAGAATTCATACTTGACTGAGTGCATAAGAAGGAAGCAGATACAGAAAGGATTAAGAATCCAACTGGTTTGGAGAATAATTCACCATTTCACCACAAACTTATAGCCTTCTTTAATAAGGTGGGCTGTGAACTATTGGAACTGATGGTTCATCAGAACTCTAAGATTATGACTCAGTAAAGCAAGGATTTATCCGTGCTGGATGAATCCATCAAGAGTCATAAAGAGTATGAACGTCTTAAATACGAACATGCTAGGATTTTTTCCAGCATAGACCAATATATTCAGCAACTTGGCACTACTAATAAAATTAAAAAAATACAAAGGGACAGTGAGGATTATGTTAAGGGACTAGCATACCCAACCCCTCCGTCATCACAAATGTGGGGTAAGAATAAATTTCACAAAAATAGAAGTTACTGGCCTTTTAATAAAGAAGCTGATAGAGTGTAACACAATTTTCAACAACAGTTTAACAACAACAACAACAATAATAATAATAATAATAAAATTGAATTGAGGGGTTCAGAGAGGTTGAAAGGTAGGCAGGCCAATCAACAGCAGCCAAACCAATCCAATCAACAGGATTTTCATCCTCCCCCAGGCAGGAACCAATGGGGTGCACACAATCTGAATGAAAATTCCCACTGTCTTTTACTGAGAGAGAACCATTAGTGAAACCATTCATCCGGAGGGAGGCAACATCCATGGTGTCTACTGGACAAAATGAGGTTGGAATTTTGGATTTGACACTGCATTTATCTACAGCGAATGTTTGTTTGGAGAATTCTACATCTGTTGAGGAAGGCGATTTGGCAGCTGCTATGGACATTAGCACTGTTTTTTCCATCATGACATACAACAAGGTCTGATGTGACTGTAATCTCTAATACAGTTGGCGACTTTTACATTTATAACTTTTCGAACACTGTTTTGGATGTTTATATTGCTGACTTGCTTTCCAAAGGTATGACTTTTTTGCCCAGTAGAAGGGCAAATTTACCAAATTTACTGATTGATTTAAAAATGTTCATATGGAAGGTTAATTTGTCAATATTGTTTGGAAACAATATGTTAGGAGAGAATGATTTTAGAGTGGCTAGTACATTCAATTCCCTGCTGCACCCCTCCCTAGTATTTTTTTCAAAAAAGTTTGTGAATTGGATTTAAGGAATATGTTGTCTTTGAGAAATGCTGGTCAAAGTAATAATTTAAATGAACAGGAGCATTTATTACTTGTTTTCTTTTGAATGAGCAAAAAATTCGGGTAATGAAGCCAGATAAGGGGGGTGGGCTTGTAGTAGTGGATGTTCATGATTATAGGGGTCGCATGTTAAAATTATTGGATAATGAAGCGTACCAGAAAGTAACTAGGAATGAGCTAAATGGCGCCTATAAAAAGATTTATGGGCAAATGAATGATATGCTTATTGAACATCTTATTAATATTCAATTGTTTAATTATTTGTACATGGTATCACCTATTTTTCCCTGTATTTTCACTGTTCTGAAATTACATGAGGATGTCCATAACCCACTTTTCAGACTGATTATTGATGGAAGAAAATCCACTGCATGTGCCAAATACCTTGACTCTAAGCTTAAGATATTGTTAGTTCTGTGTCCCAAATATGTAAGGATTCATGGAGTTTTTTGGCCACTATTAATGATTTAACTTTTGACACATCATTTAATTTTGCCACAGTTGATGTTAGGGATCTTTATACTGTAATACCACAACTTGAAGGTACTAAATGGATTTTAGAATTTCTATTTGACAGGGGTGTGTCACAAGAGGAGATCAACCTCTATGCAGAACTTTTTGAAATAGTCCTCACCAACAACTGTTTTGGTATGAGGGAGATTTGTATTTGCAAAAATGTGGAGTAGCGATTGGATCTCCTTTGGGAGCAGTGTTCACCAATCTCTTTATGGCATCTTGGGAGCATAGTTTTTTTCTTACTAGTGACTACGAAAGCAAACTAATACTATACCTTTGTTATTTGGATGACTTGTTTACTTTATGGAAGGGAGATGAGACACAATCTAATCATTTCATGCATTATATTAATACAACAGAATTTTTAGAATTTGTTAATGAATTTAGTCAGGATTGGATCTCCTTTTTGGATGTTAGGCTAGAGAAGGATGTTATTAACACAAGGTACATATCTAAAATTTATAGAAAGAAGACCTACTCCAATAGATTTTTACATTTTGCTAGTTCACACCGTATGCACCAAAAAAGGTCGGTTGTTAAGGGTCATTTGGTTAGAGCAGCCAGAATGACCACCTTAGATGAGCATTTTAAGGATGAATGTGATTTTTTTTGCAATCTATTTTCAGAAGAGTGGGTACCCCAAATAAATGACTGCTGGACTTAAGGAAGGATGTAGAACTTAAAAGAATGAGGGGGTTGCTTCCGCCCTAGTTTGGGATCCACTGAGGAACCTATATTAATCCAAGCTGACACTAATGAGAATACTTTTCAAATAGAGCTAACAGAACCGGCTACTACAGTTTCTAATACTGTTCAGTTTATTACTCAGTTCAGCATGGATTATAGTTCAATTTGTCTAATTTTGAATAAGAACTGGTCAATGTTGATGGAAGAGACACAATTAAGGGACAAATTAAGGGTAAGTCCCACAGTGGTATTTAGGAGGGGTACTAATTTTAAAAATATATTGGAAAACTTGAACAATTTTTCGGGAGATAGGGATCCACGTATGGGAATATGTGGCAGATGCTCATGATGTTTTAAGGTTGAGGGACAAGATTTTAAAATCAGTTACAAATTCGACTGCAACAGTAAAGGTATAGTTTACATAGTGAGCTGTCAACAATGTAATGGATTTTACATCAGTAAGACTGATCGCCGATTGAGAGATAGAATTTATGAGCATGAATATGCCATAAAAAAGGACAGATTAATAATGCTCTTGCAAAACATATTAGTGGTCTAGAAGGCCATAATTTTAAATACATGGCCATAAACAAAGTATGTGTGGGGCCTGGTGGGGGGGGGGGGGGGACTATCTGAATTATTGTTAGAGAGGAAGGAACTATTATGGCAGTTAAGGCTTAATGCCTTTAAATGGCCAGGACTTAATGAAATGTGTTCTATTTCTTGTCTACTGAAGATGAAAGCCTTGGAAAGATAGGATGGTTTTACACATTTATTGTATTTGAATATGTATATATTTATTTTTGCATACCTGCACATACCTTAGTTTTAATTATAATGTCCATTTTTGTATTTTTGGTAGGGAGTTTAGGGGCAGTGGTTGCTTTAAACTTTTTGGAGGTAACTGCTATGGTAGTTTGTTAATGCACCTAATGAATGCATTTAAGGCAATGGTTTAACATGGTTTTTGTATTTGAAGAAGGTCATTTTGTTGGACAAAAGCACTAATAAAGTTCTTCTTTTCTGACATTAAGCCAGTTCCCTTTGGATTTTTTGGATTTTTGGATCTATTTCAACATCTTGTTGTTAGTCCGGTTTCCTCCAGTCCTTCTACATCATTTTTTATCATCAGTTTGTGGGACCCTTGTTTGTTACTAGCTTTACATGTGGCAAATTAAATTGGGTGGTAATATGATGATTTGGAGGGGATGATTTGTTTTGGAAGTGGGTTTACTATGGCAGTTGAGGGCATAATGTTTTGTTCCCTGCCCTACATTTTCTGCATTAACACTGTTGGTATTCCTAGCATTCCATCCCTCTCAAATATACTTATTCAACTAGTTACCATTAATAGAGTCTCCCTCTTTTTTTTATCTCCTCCATAACCTGTGCCTTTTTTTCCTACTCTAAACAAACATAATGTTCATCTTTCATTAACTCCTCCATTATGTAGTCTGCTTCAAATCGCTTTTGTGGCTGGCCATTCTTTCTGTACCATTTTACAACTCCACCACGTATGGATGTTGTCTTCTTTTTTCCCCATCAGTGTCACATATTCATATGCTAATCTCTAGCCCTAATACTTAAAAAAAAACTTCAACATCTTCCGTGCTTCTACCCACTTCTCATTGTCCTACCAAATAATGCTTTCTTTTTCTCTCTCCCTGAGCTTGTTGAAGACTATCGCTTTTTGTTACTCACCTAAATCCCTATATATCTACCTTATCCTTCCTTTCTCTATACCTTCTATACTTTCCCAGTCTGTCCCTGTTCCTCTAATGCTTTCCATATTCGTTCTCCAACTTTCCCCTTTATTTTATACATCTCCCTTCTGATTATACATGTATTAACCATTCTCCTTCTCTCAACCCCCAGAAAAAAAAATACAGGTTCATAGGTTCATAGGTGTGTACTAAGCTAATGACCACTGGGCCTAGTCATGCATCCCAAATCTCTGACAAGTTCTGATATAATTATTAATTTTAAGCAGGGGCTTGGGTTATTAACCATTTACAGGCTGCCTGTTTCCATTACAGACATAGGTGCAAAATTAGGGATGAATTTCCTGTTTCCCATCCAATTGTCCAAGTTACACTTGAATTGGGTTGGTGAGAAGCAATGCTTCATATAGATAAGGAATCACTTCCAGAAAGGAATAGTGTCTGTGATACATACTTGTCTCTCCAGCAGGTCTTATTTGTATCACAGGCAAGGCTTAAGTCTTTAGAATGTGTCATTCTGGTGCTGGTTGATTTATGGATATGCAGGAGGTCCATCAGAGTGGGATCTGATAATGCCTGGCATGCCAGACATAGCTCTCCCCACAACAACCTGTATGAGACAGGGTAAGCAATAGGGCTTTGAGGGGTTTGTATTGGACATGCTATTTATGCCCTGTATTATTTTGGTGAAGGAACTCTGTGGACATTCCAATTGTTGGATGTGCCTGGTTAGGTACATACCAAAGGGGCACTGTACTCAAAGATAGGTCTGATGAATGCTGAATACAGTGAACAATAATCTCTTTGTACCTAGATGCCATACCTTTGTTTATAAGTTGCACAACATAGAATGACTTCCCTGTAGACACATGATAGTTAAAGGCTAGATTGTTGTTACATATGTTCCCAAGTCCATGACTACTGGTTCGACTCTTAGAGGTGTGTTGTCAATATGACAGTTACCAGGGATGACTGACTTCCTAAAGGATACCATTATATATTTCTTGGCATTTAGGTTTAGTTTAGTCCATAGGTCTGCCACTAGTTATTTGTCCCAGAGAACATTAGTGTCAGTGGAGGATTCCAAGATTACTCCTAATTTGCAATTGTCTGCAAATTTATTCAGCCAGAGGCTTTTGACACTGGCCTTGACTTCAGAGAAGTTGATGCTAAAGAGGAGTGGTCCCATGGTATGACTTGCTTGAAGGTCATACATTGGCCTCCTCCCCCACACATACCTCTCAACCGTTACGAATTCCTCAATATATCTAATTTTTTGGGTGAAATAATATAGTGCCACAAATTTCCGAGTGGCCTCTTCAAATTCCGATTTTGTTTTCTGCTTATATACATTTTTTAATGAATGCTGATGTCATCAGGCATCGCTGGAATATCCTGCAGGCCTGCACATGATTAGGTAAACATAAACCACATGGACTGAATGTGCTAAACCTGATTAGTTTCTACAGGTGTTATACAGTCCCTGTTCAGTAAACTGAGTAAATGAAAACTTAAAACTACAATTCCCAGGCATCCACCACTGCTAAATAGTAACATACCTTGTTGACTAACGGAGAGTATCACTGATTAGTTAGTGGTGAATGGTGAAAGGTCATTTGTTGATAAGTACATAGGAATGAGAATGGCAGTTTTTTTTTTCAGGAAGGAAAATGGTTAATTTGACTGATTGTGGTGGCTTTAAGTTTATTTCTGCTATTAGTTAGTATGTTATCCTTTTTTTTTTGTGTGACATTATACGTCTGCATGGCTGAACTGAACCCTTTCTTCATTAAACACATGGGTGCCAGGTTATGGTTATTGTAATCCCAACGTCTTTTAGCTTTTCACGTTGTTGTTGTTCATGGTCTAAAATACTTTGTGTGTGTGTGTGTGTGTGTGTGTGTGTGTGTGTGTGTGTGTGTGTGTGTGTGTGTGGTAGGAGAGCCTTACAATATATATAGCTCTTTGTTCCCCGTTGCTCGGGAACGATACTGTTGATGTTCATCGGTAAAGGGGGATGCCTCATAAGGGGCTTATATCATCAGATCAAAAGAGCAAAATATCGAACGTCAGAACATCAAACTCCTAACCTTGAAACCTGATAATGTTGAAAGCTAAAAACATTGAAAAAAGAAACCCCGAACGCTCATAGTTGGCCTTCCTAAACACACACACACACACCCTGACATCACTGTGAAATGCTCCATATGCATAACGTATGGTACAAACTACGGTTTAATAGCAGCATAACCAGTAAAATTGTACTATCATACAAAGAATTCATACACATATTAGGATGTGTTCTGATAAAACACCACAACAGTTATGTTGTAATTAAACACTATAAAATTAAGCCTTCCACACCTGCCCACTGTGTGCTTACCTGTGACCGAATAGCAGCATAGCTGCCGGTACTTATCCTACTGCAGAGTACTACGGACAAGATATGACTGTGAAATGTCTCAGAACAGGTCAGAACCCTAACTCTAACCCTAACCCTAACCCTAGCCCTAACCCTAATGGCTGACCGTTGTTATTCGGAAGTTCCCTTTGTGATGTGGCCGACTGTTGCTATTCGGTTGTTCCATGTTCGATGTTCTCAGCTTTCGATTTTATCTGATTTCGATGTTACCAGTTTGATGTTCTGCCATTCAATATTTTGCTCTTTCGGTCTTATGATATATACCCCCTCATAAGGTGGGGCTATGCTGGACTTGGATATTGCTCCAGTTACCAGATGGTATCATGTTTAATTTGCATGTCACCGGAGTCATAAATGAAAACTGAGTAGTAGACCCAAAAAGCAGTATAAAATTAATGAGTTAATAAGTACAATATGTCAGTAGTGTATAAATGTGTTTTTGTGACTTTTGAAATGATAAAAAAATCCCTGTTAACAGTTAAGTACTGAAACTGAAAAATTACAAAGGGTGTCAGTTTGTATCACTACAAAAGTATGATAAATCCGACAAAAGTGGAAAACGTCCTTATGGCATAACATGGTTATATACATTTCTGTTCCCTGCAGAAAGGTGTCAAAAGTCATTAATGTTGATTTAAAAATTACATTTCATCTCTCGGAAGATCTGCATTTTTAAAGACAAATCTGTTATGATAGTTATGTAACTTTGATAGTTCTCATTTGTTAGCTAGGGCTGTAGCAAATTCTGAATTCCATTATTTTTGGGTTCACTTTTTTGTTTTTTTAATTCATTGTAATGGTGGGATGTCTGCATTGTTAAACGGATGTGTTTTTTTCCCATTTGCTGTCACAAAATGCACTGACTGATTATTTTCTTTACTGAAACAGCCGTAATGGACAAGATTGGAATTTTTTTTAGAAAATGTCCTGTTGCTGATTTGTCTTGTGTGCTGTGCAGTTGCTTAAACTATTAATAACTTTCAACCTCCTACTACTGATAGTTTGTTATGTTAAGTATGTAGGTACAGTATTCTACTACAATAGTCATAATCATTCTTTATGATTTTGGAGCAAAGGTGAAGTTATTGTGGGACAAAAGCTGAACGGGCCAGTTTAGTTTAAATATTTGTAGCAGTGACAGCAGGATCCATGGGGCAGGGCTAAGCACCCGGCAGTGTAAACCTTGGCTCGAGATGATTGTCACTGCAGAAGTGACACCCCAACCCCATGTGCAAAAAAATGGGAAAAGGGGTTGAGGATATATGGATGACAGCAGGATATTTTGCATTGCTGTATCTCACCAATCATCCCATCCCTCTTTCCTAATCTACTAGTCCTTGTTTATGAACTTTACCGCTAACTGGCACTGCAGCTTTTTATTTCTGACCTCCTCATTGTGTCACTTCTAAATCTGGCCTTTCACATTGTATCTATACATATTGTGGCAGTAAAACCCTGCTAGGCTCAGTGACTTTTCTTCCCCGTCTTTACATTTGCTTTTATACTTAGTGTAGATACCGCACCACTCAACTCTTTTGTTTTACCTAATTCAATAATCCTGTCCCCGCCAAACTTGTACTCGCACTGTCTGTGTAAAATTACAAAAGATGTAAACTTTCTCACATATGTAGCTTATCCTTCTTGGCTTCTTACTTATGTACTGTCTCATTCTAACTGTATAAAATCGTAAAAGATGCTTTTATACTATGCATCTAATGTTAAAGCTTTGTGTTTATATACTGTCTATGTAAATATGAATGCTACTGTTATACTCATGATAACTGCTTGTAATTGATTTCTGGAACTTTTCTCCCTGGGCCTCGGCATTAAATGGATATGCATCCAGTTGGACTCTCCCGGTCAACAAATGTAAAATAAAATAAATAAATAATTTTATGAAGACTTGAAAAGTTTAACTGTAATGTTCAGTATTGTTTAGTGGATGTGATATTCACTATTTCATTGCAAAAATATCACACTTTCCAGGAGATGGAGCAAAATATGAAGGGCTTCAAAAGCAAGGATTTGAGAAGTGCGTTTGTATTAATGTATACTTGTGGAAGCAACGATACTTTGTATTACTCTCTTGGTCCATTCATTCTTATCCCCACTTTTCTAAACTTACTTTCATTGCTTTTCTATTTCCCAAAAGACATTTTGTCCCTAATTCCTGTCATTACTCTCCCATACCTTCCATCCAATTTAATCATTTTTCCTTGCCATTAAGCCTTTGCACTACATGACCGCAGTATACGTTTTAAATTAATGCATACTCCGCTATGTTATGGCTTTTATAGCCCTTACCATTTCCTTACTTATTCTGCTTCACCTTATTCTTCAGAAGAATCTCTTGCATAACTTCTGTAATTTCTCTAGCCAAAACCAAAGGTTTTCTCCTAGCTCAATGTTCCGCAATGTCTGTTTCACCTTCTTTTCATCACAAATGCAACTTTTACTAACACCAATACATGTTATCTTTTATTCTGTACACTGTATACTTCATGCCAGCTTATTTTAACACCACTAGCTTCTTAAAAATCATTATTTAACAATCATAAAGGTCTAAAGTTCTTAAGCACTTATAACTTTTTTTCTTTTTTTGGGGGCGTGTAAAAGTATCACTCTGCAATCTTGTGTTTTTCCTTCAAGAGTTCTGTACAGCAATTTTCCATTACTAGTTGTCATTTTTATTCTCACCAGTATTTTCTAAAAAATTTATATTTTTTTTAAGTGAGCCCAGTTGACAGGTGTCTCCATCTCACAGCCTCAGGGTCAAGAGATCAATCCTTACCTCCAGTCACTGCATGGAGTTTTGTGTTTTCTACCGATGTCTGCTTGTGTTTTATCAGGGTGGTCCACTTTCCACTTTCTTCCCATCTCCCAGTACCGTGGTGATTGATTGGCTAAACTAAACCTTTACCACTGTGGCCAGGTAAAAAGGACAAGTTCACTTATGAGTTTAACAAATAAATCAATCAGGTTAAATCACCCATGATGTTTCTATCATGACATTCACCATAAATCAGAGTTAGTTTCATATTTATCTCAGTTGATTTATTTTCTGCTTTGGTCTATATTTCCATCACTGATCACTACCTCTCTAGTCTTACAGTCATTTCCCCTTTTTGCATATCTCCCACTGATGTTTTTGTCCCCAAATAGTTTAATTCCACATGTATTACATCATGTTTTAACATACTTCCCTTCAGTTATTTTCTTATAGTCCTTGCTACCACCATCTACACAATTCTACCACAAATATTACTTTAGCAAATATTGTAGATTCTCCTTTCCCCTCTCCACCTAAGTAGTCTATAATATATCTTCTTAAAAACTGTAAAACATTCCTTGTTAGCTATATTATTTGAATGCACATATATATTTTTCTTAAAACATTCCTTGTTAGCTATATTATTTGAATGCACATATATTTTTTCTTAAAACATTCCTTGTTAGCTATATTATTTGAATGCACATAAATTTTTTTCTTAAAACATTCCTTGTTAGCTATATTATTTGAATGCACATATATTTTTTCTTAAAACATTCCTTGTTAGCTATATTATTTGAATGCACATATATTTTTTCTTAAAACATTCCTTGTTAGCTATATTATTTGAATGCACATATATTTTTTCTTAAAACATTCCTTGTTAGCTATATTATTTGAGTGCACATATATTTTTTTCTTAAAACATTCCTTGTTAGCTATATTATTTGAATGCACATATATTTTTTTCTTAAAACATTCTTGCATTAGTAATCATCAAGGTGCTCTGTTATTGCTTTTAGTATGTCCTTCTTTTACATTTTGCCTGCCTTTGTACTATCTATCTCCTGGTCAGAAAAGGGACTTTCATAACCTCTGTATCACCTTTTATTATTTTTGAGATGTAACAATCCATTATAGACCTTTTTCAGCTCCTTCTGTGTGTGGACTAAATGTTTTACTCATTTAGAATATTTAGGTTCAGCACACAGTGCTGACATCACTAGACCATTGTGTCCTTCTTTTCCTTCTCCTCTGATATCACAGTTTGTGCCCATTAAAGTTCAGCACACAGTGCTGACATCACTAGACCGTTGTGTCCTTCTTTTCCTTCTCCTCTGATATCACAGTTTGTGCCCATTAAAGTTCAGCACACAGTGCTGACATCACTAGACCGTTGTGTCCTTCTTTTCCTTCTCCTCTGATATCACAGTTTGTGCCCATTAAAGTTCAGCACACAGTGCTGACATCACTAGACCGTTGTGTCCTTCTTTTCCTTCTCCTCTGATATCACAGTTTGTGCCCATTAAAGTTCAGCACACAGTGCTGACATCACTAGACCGTTGTGTCCTTCTTTTCCTTCTCCTCTGATATCACAGTTTGTGCCCATTAAAGTTCAGCACACAGTGCTGACATCACTAGACCGTTGTGTCCTTCTTTTCCTTCTCCTCTGATATCACAGTTTGTGCCCATTAAAGTTCAGCACACAGTGCTGACATCACTAGACCATTGTGTCCTTCTTTTCCTTCTCCTCTGATATCACAGTTTGTGCCCATTAAAGTTCAGCACACAGTGCTGACATCACTAGACCGTTGTGTCCTTCTTTTCCTTCTCCTCTGATATCACAGTTTGTGCCCATTAAAGTTCAGCACACAGTGCTGACATCACTAGACCGTTGTGTCCTTCTTTTCCTTCTCCTCTGATATCACAGTTTGTGCCCATTAAAGTTCAGCACACAGTGCTGACATCACTAGACCGTTGTGTCCTTCTTTTCCTTCTCCTCTGATATCACAGTTTGTGCCCATTAAAGTTCAGCACACAGTGCTGACATCACTAGACCGTTGTGTCCTTCTTTTCCTTCTCCTCTGATATCACAGTTTGTGCCCACACTACATCCCTGTGTCTATATAAAAATGCATAATTTCTAACAACTTGAATGTTCATTTAATTTTAGCATGTAGTTCAGCATCATCCCTTTAAATGGGTAATGTGGGGTACATTCATGGCTGGTACACTTTGATCAAGAGGGCAAAGCCTGGCTGACCAAACAAAGCCAGCGATGGATAAAACTGCAAAAGTACATTACCTGTTACAGCATGACATTACATACAAAAACAATATTTTTTAGTAATATAACTTTATAGTTGAGTTTCATTTTGTGTTTACCTTCTGCCTTCTTTCATTGATAGGAGTTTATGTGGCCAGGTTTATGATAAAATGTGCAAGTGTACAGCTTTGCTCATGATGATGCTGCAGTGTATAATGATTTAACACTGATTTAAGCATTACCTGCTTCAGAAGTTTATGCATGTGTGCATGTGTGTGACACTCACACATACATTTACAGGCATATTTATAAGTATAGTAGAATTAATCATGCTCACAAATCTTCAACACACATTTAATCTAAAATGCAATAAAAATTAACTTTTATCAAAACACTCTTTTCTAGAATTAGTAAATCAATAAAAAAGGAAGTTTCGGGGGCGTGGCTAGGATGCTCAACTGATAGCTGCACTTCATTTCAGCTCTCTTACTTCATTGCTATTCCTGACAGGAATTTTATAAAAAAATATTTAATTTGAAGAAATATTTACTACTAACTTATTCTTAACAACTTAGAGCATCTACAGGAGAATTTTCATTGTCAGAACTTTAATAATTCATGTCAAATTAATTACTGGCAAATCAGCACCAATATCAGCTTTACAATATGAGTCATCTTAGGAATTCAGTCCAAGACTCTTCTCTCAAAAAGGATCTACAATCTCTTATAACAAATATACAGGAACTTACAATTAAAATTGACAAGATGGACAATAAAATAGATACTTTTAAAGAAAAGTGCTCACAACAACTAGAACAACTTTAGGAAATGTTTACTCAGCAGAAAGGACAGATATCACTATTGAACAGTCACTAAATGACATTGACACCAGAGTCCAAATAGAAGAACAACAAACTGATTTCTTATTACAACAGAATACATATTTACTAGAAAAGATTGATGATATGGAAAATCAAACAAGAAGAAATAATATCCGAATATATGGTCTACCAGAAAAATCTGAAGGGGACAATATGATAAACTTTCTTACCACTTGGATAGCAAATGTAGTAAAATTACCTAAAGCTCTTTCATATGGTATAGAATGTGCACATAGATCACTAGCAACACCTGGAAATACTTCTTCTCCAAATAAGAACAAACCGAGGTCCATAATTGTGAGACTTTTTTCTACACAAGATAAAGATCTGATATTAAGAAATGCTTAGGAAAATTCTCCCATCAAATACAATGATACATTAATCAGATTTGACAACAATTACTCTATAAAGGTGGTTTCAAAAAGAAAGGAATTTCTACCAATAATAAAAGCCTTGAAGAAGAAGCAATTAAAAACCCATCTTTTACTTCCAGCAAGATTGAGAATTTTCCTACCAAATGGAATAAAAGTCTTTGAAACAGTAGCGTCAGCAGTAAAATACCTTACCAACAATAACATCCTAACACAAGAAGAATCTATGGGCTGGGAAAATAGTACTCCAAAGAGAAATGCTGAAGTAAACAACTGGAAGACTGTTGAGCAAAAGAAAAAAAAACTAAAGGACAAATAATCTTATATGTTTTATATTCTGTAAAAGTTTAAATAATAATACAAACAACAAAAGAAAAGTTCTTTATGTCTTCAACTCAGTCTGAAACAGGTACTGTTTTCTATTATACTTTAAATGTTAAAGTTAATATAAATTCAAGTACATTTAAATCAATCACTCAAGTATATTAAGCATAATTTAAATATTACTTCATTTTTTATTATTTATCCATCTATTCATATATTCATTTTCTTAAACAGATTAATCAACACATAGCAAAGTTCTCAATATTTTTATGTTTGTTTTCTTCTCTCTTACATATAAAGTCTTCATTAACATATAATGTTTTATTTAGTTCATAGTTGTATTCCTTAATAGATATAGTAAGTCCTGTTGTATCAGTTATATCTCTGACTACATATTTTTCTAAAAGACAAAAGTGTTCTTGTTTGGGTTAACAGCAGAGATGGGAGGGAATGTGTCATGATTAATACGAAGTGTTTCAGTTTGGCATTATCATAAGACTAATTTAAATAGTCTTAAAACTGTTTTGTTTTGGTTCATTTGTCTATGTTGATGTAGAGTAAGGCAGAATTTGCTATCCATGGTGTTTTGTGGCTTCAAGCCGAATATGATGTGGTTCTGGACATCCGGAGTTCAGTGACAGTTCTGCCGATGTTTAAATGTCCTGTTATGTTCTGCCCTGTGATAGTGTATATCATAGTATGCTTGAAATGCATTTTCTGCAATGTGAAATCTATAGAGCAGGCTAGAGCAGTCACATGAATAGTAGTTAATCTTGCCAGAATTAAAAAAAAAAAAAAAAAAAAAAAACACATACCCTTTCCCGCTTGGTTCTCGAGACAGCCTTACAGTCACAAATAGTATTAGAAGCACAAGCTCCGTATATTGTTGATGTTTTTCATGTTTTTGCTTATGTGCATCATCCCCTGGCTTTATCTAACTGACGCTCATCCAGGAAGCACGCTCGTTTCATTTTTTAAAATAACATGACCATTATTTATGCACCTATGACCACAAGACATTCCTTGATGCTTTTCCATTGTTAGGGCAATGATATAGTTGTGGGGCTGAAAATTATCAGGAACCACATTGTTTTTATGTATTTCATGTTTATATTAAGTACTTTCCACCTTATTTTACAAACACAGAGATGCACTAATTTCTTAACTGCACAGAGAACAGCATTTTGAGAGAAGTATGCAGTTTTAAAACAAACACAGAGATAAATACATTAGTAAGACAATACATTTTTAAACTACAATCTCGATCTTCATAAATTAGCATTTCCTTAAGCCTTTCTTGAATTGTCCATGTTCTGGATGACATTAATATTGCATTCTCTCTGCATACTTTCATTTTAAACTCCACCTTCACTCACCGCCCAGATCGTGTGTTCATAGTGTACATGTTCTTTTCTCTATTTTTTTTAATGTATATATGATAACTTTTTATCACAAAATTGGTCTGCTAGCTGCCATAACATTTTTATCCCCTCTATTCCCCTTCCCCTAAATTGCCTCAGTAGTTATCACAAAGTTGCAATAGGTGTATATGCATACAAGAACACCTGAGGGAGACTCAGTTCATTCTGTAAGATGCTGTAAATGTTTTACTTCAACAATATAGAGAATTAAAACAATCTTCACTGACACTAGATATGGGGGTGAATAATGACTTTATTAAATTAGCCTGAGAAGCAAATCAAAAGCTGATGACTTTCTGTGTAGCTCATTTTACACAGAAAAACAACATACATTTAATGTCACTAAGCAGAAAAGAACTTAATGTTGGCTTGTATATGAAATAACAAAAAAGTAGATTTCACTGGTTACCAATGAATAATATATATGTCTTTATTTATTTGTGTTTTGTTAATTAATAACAAATAAGGTTTAAGTTATATATATATATATATATATATATATATATATATATATATATATATATATATATATATATATGTATGCATCTATGTTTGTATATTTATATTGCTTTTTTGACAGTGAAAGTCTGAATGGGTAGAACCCCCTCTCCTTTTTCAATGGAGAAAAAAAAAAAACTATGATTTGACTATCACTGATTGTTGGAGTCTGCCAGGTCTTTTCTTCTGATGACCAGTTTAGCAAATTCAGTTTAGTTACAGGAGTTGAATGGGTGATAGCTCAACTGCCTTCTTCTTTCATATGTCCCAAACATTCAAAAATAAAATTCTGATGCTAATAACATGACTATAAAATGTATTTGCCTTCACCCAAGATGCTCTGGTGACACATTCATTAAGGAACATCCTTTTCTCCAGACATGATTTTGTTAAGCACAGTGTATGACTTGCACAGTAGATATCTGGAAATTCAGCACTGGTGTTCAAATCCTGGGGACTACTTCTCCCTTTTATATGTTAAACATACTCTCCTTACCTAATGAGGATGTGGTTAAATCCAAAAGATGAAAATATAATGGGGGCATTACAGGCTTTTGTTATGGGCTCATTCCATCCCAGCCACACTAATTATTCCATAAAGCTAAATAAGTCATAACCTTGCTATCATTCCTCTTCCTCCAATTTTAGGACATTAATTAAACCTTGCTTAATTGATTTTGTAGTCAGAGACTCATCTATCTGTCAATTGTTCAGATTTTCACAGAGTGTATAATTCTATATATTTTTTTTGTAAAAAATATTGTTGGACATGAGAAAATATTTATTAATACTCTAAACTATTTTGAAATGATATTACCTTAGTCTAAATGTTTTGTACCTTTTTGAAACCTGATTAGAAACAAGTATTACTGAATTACAATAATATAAAGAGAAAAAGAATATACTTATATATTTTAGCTGATTATATTATTTTCATATATTATTTAAGTGTCTTTATTTAAAACTAAGAGGATAAGAGAAACTGATCCAAACATTATTTGTGAGGGTAGAAAGTTTGTTTGGTTAGATTCACTAACCAAACAAAGAGGTATATTACCTCATAGTGATAGGGAATGGTTTTTAAGGTTAAGAATTACAAGTTCAGAAGTTTTATTGTTTTTAATTATCACTTTGGTGTCAGTCAGAAATATGCAAAAACTAAAACATTTTAAATTCTTCATCCAAGATAGAATAAAAAATAAACAATATTTACATAAAATTGCATATAAAATAAACTCAAAACTAGGAAATGAAATGTTTATCCATAAATGTTAATGGTCTAAATAATAGTAATATAAGTAGAAGCCTATTCAAATACAAAGTAGTATTTTTACAAGAGACACACTTATTAGATAGAGATATAAACAACTTAAATATCAATAATTACACGGTATTAATAAGTTTTCAATATAAAACAAAAAAAGATGAGTAGCTATACTACTTCGCAATCCAACTATAACACCTAAAATAATTACTACTCATCAAGATACATCAGATATGTTTTGTCTAGCTTCAATAGAGTTAAATAAGAGAATATATACTTTAGTAAATCTATATTGGATTCCAGGACCAGGATTAAGAACAGTTAAACAGCACTTTGAAGAGATAATTTGTCTAACTAAGGGCAGCCTGATACTGGCAGGAGACTTCAACTGTATAATAAATGAAAAAGATACAGATTCTAAATCTAAAAGAAGAAAACAACCTATCTCCAAGGTGCTTTTAAAATTTATAGATACACTATATTTAAAAGATATAAACGAATTTGCAGAACCAGACTCACTAATCTTTTCATTTTATTCTCATATAGAACTAACTCTAGAATAGATAGAATATATGTCGCCAATGACCTAATAACAAAAATTAACAAAGTCAAAATTATAAATTTTCCCTTATCTGATCATAATGCCATAGTCTTTGAGCTAGAGCTTACTCCTTTTCATTCAAATCCCATTACTAGGATACCTTCCTATATCAAAAAATTGACAGAATTTAAAGAATTTTATGAAGAAACAATCAAAAACTTTCTAGAAATAAACTACACAGAGGATATTTCAGAAATATATGTCTGGGATTCATTAAAGGTATTTACATATGGGAAAATATTATCCTGGTACATAAATAAAAGGAAGTCATTGAATAAAGATATGCTAGACTTACAAAACAAAGCAGATGAATTGAAACTGGAAATACAAAAGGGCAATACTACCCAAGTTCAAGAACTTACACAAATCAATAAGAAGTATGCAGAATTGTTACATCATAAGATTATGATTAACTTAGAAAATATAAAAATAAACTCATACTCCACTAATCCAGCATACCTGAGACACTTAACTAATAGAACAAAAAAAATAATCAAATCTAAACAAATAAAAGAAATATTTATTCCTAAAAATTACAAAAGAGTTACGGATCTAAATGATATTTTAGAAGCATTCAGACTTCAATTTAACTTTGATAATTCCCTAAACACCCAAGATACACCTACCAAGGATATAAAAAAATACTTAGAAAATAATATTCATATTAAATTAACACAAGAACAAATAGACATTATAAACAAACCAATCAATATGACAGAATTAAAATCACAAATTAAAAAGCTCAGGACAAATAAAGCACCTGGCCCAGACAATATGCTACCAGAAATTTATAAATTAATACCCAATCAAGCCATATCCTTACTATTAAAAGTATATGATATAGCCAAAAAAGATTTGAACATACCACCCTCTTGGAAATATTCATTGACATCTCCAATTATCAAACCAGATAAAGATGAGAAGCAGTGCTCTTCATATAGGCCAATATCATTACTCAATATAGACTATAAGATGTTTATGGCTATATATGCAGATAGGATCAAACACATTCTTCCTTTCTTAATTCACAAAGATCAAACAGGTTTTATTAAAGGAAGAAACACTTCAGATAATATTAAAGAATACTAAAATTAATAGACTATAGCAAACATAGAGTCCTGGATTTAAATGTAATCTCATTAGATATCAATAAAGCTTTTGATTCTGTTAACTGGAACTTTCTTTCACTAGTTTTAAAAGAATATAACTTTCCTTCTAATTTTAATAACCTTATCAAAATACTATATGAAAAATCTACTGCATATATTAAACTAGAATCACATAGATCAGGCCCTATAACAATCAAAAAGGGAACTAAACAAGGTTGCCCTTTATCACCATTGTTTTTTGCATTACTCATAGAACCCTTTGCAAATCAAATCAGATCAAACAATAACATAAAGGGCATATGTATTAATAAAATGTTAAACCTTAAAATCCAACTCTTTGCTGATGACATACTTTTAACTCTCTCAAATGCCAATGAGTCTTTGAATGCCCTATTTAACTCCATGAATAAATTTCAAAATATTTCAGGCCTAAAATTTAATGAAAACAAAACTAAAATTATGCCCTGTAACTGTAAAAAAATATAAACAAAAGATTTTCCAAATATATAATAACAGAAAATAAATTATTATACCTGGGAATAAATCTACTCAATGAATTAACAGATTCTCTAATATTTAAATATAATAAAATACTAGACAAAATAGAACAAACAATTGGTTACTGGAATAAATACATCTTTTCAACAGCAGACAGATTATATCTTATTAAAGCAATCATAGTTCCCAAAATATTATACTTAATACAAAACTTTTCATTGCCACCTCCCAAATATATTATTCAAAGTTACAATAAACTAATTTTAAATTTTGTATGGTTTCCAAATAAACCCCGTATAGCCTTAAATAAGCATTTACCAGATTGGGAAGATAGTGGAATTAATTTACTGGATATTGATTTATAGATTACCTCCTCTGTTATTAAAAATATAACACTATGGTTAAATAATTCATACACACCTATATGGAAACAAGCACATGAGCAGATTTACATAGAATTTAATTACAATCATATACAAGACAATTTAACTGTAATATCATCACCCCTTATATGGATGTTACAAGATTATTTTTTAGGGAAAAATAATAATATCAATAAATTACCATCAAACTATATAGGCTCTACACTATCAGTGTTCAAAACATATATAAACAAAATACCAAATATTAATTCTTGGATTTTTCTTATTTTCCCTATAGCTTTTACACCCACTATTCTAGACACATCCCAGATCTCTAAAATGAAAATACTCAAGAAAGAATCACTACTATTTTGGCATCAACTTATAGAGAAAGGGAAAATACTAACAAATGAACAGGTAACTTATAATAATAATATAAATAAAGACTACTGGTTGCTTTTACAAAATCTAAGACATTTTCTTATAAATAAAGTAGAACAAATGCAACCTTCAGTTAGATATCAAGCTCCAAAACTCATTGAATACCTTATTCTTATCACAAAACAACCTTATCAGGGTACAGGTTACTTATCTAATATCTATAAAATTGTAAAAAAAAAAAAAAAAAATTATCATGAAAAATCATACTGGGATTATTATACTTTAATAAACAACCATCCTCCAATTGAAGAAGAAAAAAATAATATTCTAAACTCTTCCAAATTTTCTACATTATCAAAATACTGGCAATTATTCACTTGGAGATATCTACACAGAAGTTTCTATACACCACATAGGCTAGCCAAAATGTTTTCTAGTGAAGATCAATGTTGGAGATGCCAAATAAAGATAAAATCAGATTGGCAGCATGTTTTTTTATGAATGTATATGTCTCAATATGTACTGGAAGTCTATTAACTATTTTTTTCAGACTGTTTATAATGATAATTTTCAATTAAAGTCTTTTATTTGTTTCTCTATGTACTTCTGCTGGAGTAAAGTGTTACTATCCTGTAGTTTTTTCAATATTATGAAATTCAGTATTTTGCGTTTTCAGTATTTTGAGCTTTCAAGATTTTGGCTTAAGCATTTTGAATTTCAAGATTATGAGCTTTCAAGATTTAGAAGCAGACCCATATATATATATATATATATATATACACACACACACACACACACACACACACACACACACACACACACACACACACACACACACACTCTCTCTCTCTCATATGGTTGCAATTTAAAAGAGTGAACATTCCATTAATAACATTTTGATACACAGATGAATGAGTCTCCCTAATGCAGAAGTGCATGGTTTACTGAAAAATGCCCAGACATATACACCTTTAAGTAGGCACATTCAAAGGTCATGTCTCTGTTTTCAAGCATTTAGTAGTGCTAACCTCCCAAATTGAGCAGCGCTGTATAAGGCAATCCTGGTATTAGTTTGCGTCTGAACCTCTAGTCATCAAGACTAGCCTTAAACATGGTCAACATACTACTTTGTTTGAACTGTAGTGGTATCTTATTATGCAGGCTGATAATATGTTAATTTAGGAACCTATCTCCCCAGTGAGTTGTGTTTACTTGCTGGTGTCGCTTCAGATCAATAGTGTGGGTGTTTGTAGAGCCATTCCTTTTAGAATTTCTCCTAACATCTCTATAATTCTTTATGAGTGATTTTCATTAGCAGTTTGTTGTCTATATTCATGAGAACAATAGTTCTCCCATTAATGAAATTCCTTTATCTCCCTTTTTCCATATACATTTGACATAATAAAACACACAGTTTTTACCTCCAGTGTTTTCTTTAAAGCATTTGCTTAATACTCTCAAAAATATTTTCATTTGCATTACCATATATAACTTGTAAGTAATCCCATCTGTCCCTGGCAAACTGTATTTATTTTTGTTAAACCATAATTAAATGTCCTTGTAGTATCTCTTTCTAGCTTTAGTATTTCTTTGTCTTTCAGTTTCTTGACTTCCTATATCATTGACATGTATTTTAAGTATCCTTCTTCTGAAGTCTGTGCCCATTCTTCCTTTCTTTTCTTTTTTAATTCATTATCTACTTTATCTTTTAAGCCTTCCACTTTATGTTCTAATACTCTGACAAATAATGTTGAGATTTATTTTCCCTCCTACTGCAAACATTTATGCTTTTAGCCACTCGTTCACATTGTCTTTATTTCCTTGACCTGATTTTTCTTCTATGTCATGGAATACAGCATTATTACTAAGTTTTAGGTGCATATTCAGACATATACTTATTACAAGATTTTATTATTCTGTGTTAGCAATAAAGAGAAGAGGAATTTCCTCAGTATTCTGGTTCAAATTTTCCATAGCCATTATGAATGGTCTCTTGGATATCACCTGGAAAATATGACATATTTAGTGAGACTAACACAGTAAACAAAAGTAAATAAGTAAATAAGAACTATCTGCAATTTGTGACCACATTATGACAGGCTACAGCTATGTTGAATGGCTTTCTCAAGCATATTTCAACAGAACATATTTTTCCCAGTTTGTTATTGAAGAATCTATGAGAAGATACAATGCAATAAGGAAAAGATTATCCCCAGGATTCATGAAGCTTGCGCCAGGTGCAGGCATAGCGTCGGCGATTTAACACCAAATATGGCCGCTGAGCGATTCAGGTATGAGCTGTTTCCACGTGCACTACCTGCATATGCTACGCCCGCACAACTCCTGAGTCTTGTATGCTAATTACCCCATGTGCAGCAGTATAGCATGCAAATGAAGGTATGTAGTGATTCAGGAAGTGGTGCAGGCATAGTGTAAGCAAGCAGAAATGTAAACCGTAGAAAACGGTTTACATTTTTGCAAACATAAAATCGGAGCCATGACAGCCAACCAAACACATGTATTATAATGTTAATATATGCCAATGGCTAAATATATATCCATTGGCATAAAAAAAAAATGTACAAAATATAAAATTAACATTTAATATATATAGTCACACTATCATGACGTGGAAGCACAGGGCAGCGGTACGCAAAGGGGATCGCAAGGAATACATAAAAATATAGAATAAAACTGCAATGAAACACATATCACAATTTCCCCATAATAGTCAATGGCAGGCATGCTACACCATACTCATGGCACAAGGGTTGCTAAGGGGCAGTGACAGTGTTATGCGCAGTAGCTAGGAATTAGTAGGCAATGCCATGCACATGAGAGGAGTAATAGCGAAGTGCAGATTTCCTGCTGGTGTAAGATTCACAAAACAGAGTAGCATTATAACACCGAGGTGAGCCCTCGAGATAAAGATGACATCAAGAGAGTGGTGTCATTGCTCTAAGCACATTGGAGCATTGCTAAACTGGTCTGCCCCTAGCTAGGCAATGTTGCAGGATAGGGGTGTGCCGAATTGCCCATAGCTATGCTTAGCTGAGTACACAAGGTAACTGAGTATACATGTGAACGAGATGAAAATGCGTGTAAAACTGGTAAACGGGTATGCGCGTTGCGCACTGCAGCTGAAACAGGAAGGATATAGGAAAGAAATAAGGAAATGCTGCAGCAGTGAAATTGGAGTACAAATGACTAATTAACACCTAAGAGCCTACAGTGGGCCATTGACAACAGCTAACAAGGCTGCAAGCAGCTCCCTGCAGAACATGAAAGGGGAGGGGCTGTACTGCAAAGAAAACAGCAAAGTGTCAAAGCAGAACAAAGGCAATATGCAGTATATCAGCTACAAGGCACAATTCACCATGACTGGACAGGGAAAGTACAAAACAAGAAAGACGGCAGGTGGATGCATGCCTGATAATGGGAGGAGATCCAGGTCTAAAAGTGAATTAAAGAGCAACAGAGTAATCAAGGCAGGCAAGTAGATCTCGACGGTAAAGGCCCCACACTTGCAGTACTCATGGCAAAACCCATAATTAAGAAATGCAGCAGCTGGAATAGTTCATACACACCCACTTACATCAGCAGCATCCATAGCACAATACTATAAAGTTTGAAAGGACCTCACTCACACACATTTGTGTATTCCTATACACTCTGCACCAGTGGTGTATACAGATGGGGAACTTTTATCATGTACATATTAGGGGCTGCCATAGCTTTGATCCACCAGCATATGTTGGAGACTGAAGGTGGTGTGGAGGATGATGCACATGACCACCGCAGGCACCAGAGGAGGAGGAGGAGAGTGTTCAGACCCAGGCTAACCTACCAGGGGATACATGATCTGGAAATAGTAGAGCATTACAGGGTGGACAGGGACACCCTACAGCAACTTGTGGAGCTGTGCCGGCCACACCTCAAAGCCACAACAAACAGATGGGAACCCATCCCAGTGGATACGAAGGTATGTGTAAGCCTGAGAATACTAGCTACAGGTACCTTTCAAAGACCAATTGGGGATATCATGGGTATCTCACAGGCATCAGCATCCAGGGTACTACACCATATTCTGGAAGCTATGTTACCACATGCCAATGAGTACATATACTTCCCCCGAACGCAGGAGGAATTGGCCAGCAATATGCGTCTCTTCCACCGTGTGACAGAATACCCGGAGGTACTGGGTGCAATAGACTGCACGCACATACACATCAAGACACCACCTGGTGAGCAGGAAAAGTGCTACATAAACCGCAAGGGATACCCCTCCATCAACTGTCAGGTCATTTGCACCCTGTGACATTCTCTGTGAGGCCCCCTGAGGGATGTCCGTGTCAGCTGGACTATCAGTCATGGCTTCCAGTTTGCAGTCATTGCCAAACATGGTCTGCTGTAGTCCACCTGTGTTTGCCTGTACATCTGAGATGTATATGCCAAACAGTAGGGCTCCCAGGAATGAGTCCTGTGGGACACCATTTGTGACTGTTCAAGAGTTGGGCCTGGAGACTGCTAGTCATGCCATGTGGATTGTGTGTGTAAGCCCGTTGGCAACCCAACCTGTGATGTATGGGTAAATGTACAGGCTGGTACAAATATCAAATAATACCTGAGTGGGGCATGGTGTCAAAAGCCTTGGTGAGGTCCAGGTAGTATATGTGAACCACCTCCCCTGTCATCTAACGTCTTGGTGACTGTATGTAAGATGTAAAACAAGGTCAGTAGGCATGAACTGTAGTCAACCATCTAACGTCTTGGTGACTGTATGTAAGATGTAAAACAAGGTCAGTAGGCATGAACAGAAGTCAACCAAGCTGACCTGGGTTGGGTCATGTGTTCAAAGGTTACTAATGTCATTGTTAATGAGTGCCATGAGGATGTGAACCATACCATTGCAGATCAGGCTAGTCAGGCTTATGGGGTGGTATTTACCATGGTCAGTTGTGATTTCCCTGTGATGGAGTGGAATAACTGTTGCCACACACCATTGTATGGGCATGTAGCCTGTGGAGAGGCTGAGGTAGGAATGCATAATTAGGTGGGGGGCAGGTTGTCATGTATAGTTTGCAAGATGCAGTCTGGGTCAACATCTGCCTCCATTGATGCTGTGTTCTGCTGTTTGAGAGGGCCATTTCCATCTGTGTGTTTCTGATGGTTGGGGTACTGTACCTAACTGGCAGTGTTGTAGACTCTTTAGGGGGTGAAGTATGCACCGAATGTATCTGCAAGGATGTTGGCGATATCAGTAGGGTCAGCAGATTTTGCACTATATTTCACTGGCACAGTGCAAATCTGTGTGTCACTACGTAGATCCTTGACATAGCCAAAGAAGGCTTTGTGGTTATCTTTTGAATCCTTGCATATTCTCCTGCTGATGTTAGCCTTGGATGATGTCATGAGGGACCTATGCATCATACTAATAGTGGTCACGGATGTCGGCCCTTCATGGGATTTGCTGTGTGTCTGGAACACTGTTCTACGTCTGTAGTATATGTAGCCTGTTTATTGCAGAGGTCCATCAGACCAGTGTCCTTGTCTAGGAGGAGTGAGTCTTGGTTTACCAGCGATGGCATGATCCATACATCCATGTAGGTGCTTATAGACTGCATTTGTAAATCTGTCTGTATCTGGAGCAATGTCTCCCCTTAGCGTGGGGGCTGTGAAATACCCCACCCCTGTCACTAGTAGTGTAAATTTAGCTGTAGGAAAGGTATACACTGTGGTATCCATGGGTGGGGTAGATGCTAGGGCGAGGAAACAGTGAATAGTTCATGGTCAGATCTAACCAGTGAATGGTAGACCTCCACTGTGGTGCACCCTTTACCCATGTTGGTGATGACCACATCTAGTAGCTTCCACCCCATGTTAGGGAGGTTACCACCTGATACAGGGCATATAAGATGATACATTCCAGGAAGCGCTGGTCCCAGAAGTGCGTACCGAAGTACGTTTCCCAGTTAATGGTATGGTAGTTGACATCGTCCAATGCCAGGGTGTGTGTTAGGACTGTCATGTTCTCCACTGTCTCTAGGTAGGTGGAGGTCCTGGGTCATGGAGGGTAGCAGGCCACATTCAACATTGCTGTTGTGGCTGATGTTAGCTGCACATGGATGATCACAGAGGTATCATGCTGCCCCACTAACCTAGAGGTGTAGGTATCCCTGATGAATATGGATACAGCCCCTCCATGTCTGTCAGTTCATGTTCTGTGGCTGAAATGTGTGGTATGGGTTGTAGTCTGGTAGTGCTGGTATGCTCTCAGGAGCCTTAAGACAGATTGCAGTTAATACACAGATGTTGATGTTGTCCATCCTGAGGAGTGCTGTGAGTGCATGCATGTTGTGATCACAACCCCTGATGTTGAGTAGCATAAACCACATTGAATCTGCTATTGTGCTGTTTACGGAGCTGGTATTCACCTTTGGGACTCTCCTAAATAAGGCACCATGGGGGTGCCAATAGCCTTGGCCAGTATTCCAAACTGTAAGGCAGAAACATAGGCTGGTATGGTATTATTGCATGCATGTTCCCCATCTGTGCTTGATTTTCATCTCCCCTGTAGGTAACCTAGTGGTAAGCAATAGAAAGCCTTAACCTTATACAAGTCTTCTAGCTTCCAAGATAGGCATTTGGAGTGACTAAGTATCAGTGTTCTGTATGTCCGTGCTGTACTCAACTGTTTCCTGACTACATGGTGAGTTCACACTGTATATTGTGATCTGAAGGTCTGTTTATTTGCATATTATGGCTGTGATGGCCTGCACATTAGAGGTGCACAGATAGCCTACTATCTATCTGCCCAAGGGCAAGTAGAAGCATAGCAACAGTGTGTTGGCCTTCCTGCACTATTGATGAAGTAACTGAGCCTCTGTCAAACATAGCCAATGAAGCTATCTCAGGCAGAGTTGCAGGAAGCTGTTGAAGGCTGGGGTTGTAGAGGGTGATAGGGGCACTTAGTGATCTAAAGAGGGCATGTTAATGTGGCAATTCAACACCATTCAATTCCCCCAACAGGTCTTGCAACTATCAAACTGGACAGGCTCCCCCACCCCCTGGCTGTATGGTTCTGGGACTCATGATCCCAGGGGTGTATAGTCTGTTACCCATTCACACAACAAGGTTTCCCTTGAAGTGTGTCAGTGAGGGGTTATGCCTAATGTAGTTAGGAATGTAATGTAATGTCTCACAGTACTTTTGTTATAGGTTGTTATGTCATGAGTACATGAAGCTCAGTGAGTTAGGGGGCCTCCACCCTTTGCTTAGCTTAGCTTACACATAGAAACCACCTAAATAGGAAACAGGTGGAAGCAATGTTAATGTCAACAGTGTAATGGTTACAGCATCCGCATAATATCTGTGCATTCGAGGTTACAATCCCGATAAAGGCAGGGATGTTTATCATGTGCAAAAGTATACCTTAATCACAGCTTGCATATATAGGTAGTAATCGTCTGTATAATAAACATTCAAATCACCCATATAAACCCATGTGTGCAGGAGAGTACAGTCAACAGAGAATGTAATGTCATGACAGCACATAGTGAGATGTTACGTCACTGACAGGTATATATCCAGAGTAGTTAGCGGATGTGGACATGTTTGCACGCACAGGTTATATGTCACAGCGTTTGTCTAACTGTGTTTAACCACTGCTACAATGTCACACAAACACTGTTAAACATGCTTACAACTGTGTAAATGAGCCTTACTCTGCAGTAAACAACATGTGTAAAGCATCACAGGTGTCAAACCTTGGACCATGCGCACTTTAGTCATGGGACGTGCCACTAAGCCATCCGACGTGTACACATGTTTCATGGTCCTGAGACTACACCTTATACCATATGCATTTCACTGTAATGATCACAAATGGGACAGTGGCCTTGTGAACATATGTACAGTACATTGTAATGTACTGTAGTTTGTGAACCAACACATTCCAGTCTACAGCTGTATTACTGTTACACACTAATAAGAAATATATATATATAATGTATATTCTAAACACCACAACATTTGTGCATGTCTCAGATGCCATAGTGGTAAAGTCAGTGACTGTGGTGTTCATGGTCCTGGGTTCAAGACCTGAAAGGGCTGTTAGGTTACTCTGAGGGCCAGAATAAGGGCTTTTGGATATAGGTGGATTAAAGCACTCTTAAGCAGTTGTAAGCGGGTTTCCACATGTTTGCGCAATGGTAAGCGGCGCTGCTACATGGTAAACGGAGAAGCGCTTCACATGTTTGACCTTTGCTTAACGTCCCACAGACCATGGACAAACCTGCTCACAACCACTTAAATGTGCGTTATTCACACTTTCACTACCAGTGCCTACTCTGAGAGGTAAAATAATAACACCCTCCAGGAGTAGAACCCGCAACCATGTACTCCATCCTCCGATTAACCTAACACTAAGCTACCTGGGGATGCACCTATCCCAGTTGTGTATGCAGACAGGTTAAAACACAAAAGGGAGGAATGTGTTGAAATAGGACAGTCTGCCATGTACCCAATTAAAGCCGTACACTCATATAGATATATATATATATATATATATATATAGAGAGAGAGAGAGAGAGATACACAGAGACATGTCAATATATACAGGTCTACATATATATGTAGATATATAGATAGGTTAGAAACATCTACACATCTATGGAGGTACAAATAAACGTATGCAATAATGCATATATATATATATATATATATATATATATATATATATATATATATATATATATATATATATATATATATATATATATATATATATATATATATATATATATATACATACACACATACATACATATCTGTAGACAGCATCCAAAGTGGTCATATCTGAGTATAACATGGACCATAGCAATCACACATTCACCCCCCCCCACACACAATATGAACATAACATATGAAGAGTATATGCCAATACACTATTACAAATATGTTCTATGGACACAGTCACCAACACAACTGCATTTACTTCAAATATCCATGACAGAATTACACAGACAGCTTTCATTTTGCAAATCTTTATTACATTCTGATGTATTGCCAAAAGGATTCAAGGACTAACAGTACCTGCATGGTATACAGGAAGCATTTAATAGTGCCTTAATGAATCAGCCTGCATTTACCAAAGTATTAATCCACTAAGGGATAGGTGTTCACATAGGGAAAGAACACCCACACACATATAGACGTTGTATAAAAGGGGTTCCTACACACCTGCATGTACTATGTACACCCACCAACATCTAACCCACAACCAAAATAATTACATCAATACATACAGTCATACCATAACCAATTATGCAACTGCTGTACAACATCTGCTGAAACCTTAACATACCTGGACACAGACACACTAACATGGCCCTATGTGAAATAGTTGCCATTATACAATTGAGCAGCCACTGATGTAACAGGGTTTGTATGAACTAATCCCGTTTCAGAAGGTTGAAAGGTTCGTACACCAGGAAGTTTTACCGAGTACTGATTATAAGCATAGTATGATACACAGTAACACCAAACTAAATATGTCTGGTAAGCACACTGTAAACCCCCTAACATTATATGCATAGCTATGCAGCCTTGAGCTGGTCAAACAACTTGGTCAGACTGACACATATGCAGACGTATTAGGTACAGACAAACCCTGCACAAGTAGTAATGTTCAGAAATATAACAGCAGTACTCACATTTAGACCAACTCCTCTAGGCATTACACACAATGTATTACTGTTCGTCTCATTCAATACAGCTGTTGCAATGGATTCCAAAAAAAACCCTCCACACTGTCTTCCTCACAAGTAAGGCAAAGGGACAACACCCAAGTGGAGTACTCAATTATACTCCACTGTAGCTATGGTATTGGCTAAGGCAGTAGCAGCGCAGCTGATGTGCATGTAATTAGCTACTTAGGAACACTAATTGGCCATCAGTATAGCACATGTTACTGATCTGTAACTATAAAAGGTTGCCTTGTCACACATTCATACCATCTGTATCTACCTGAAGGACAGTACAAAACATGGAAAGATGAACCGAAAACGAGTGGTACACTAGTTAATAACACCTCTGATTACTAAGACAGTATGTATAACATGTAGTATGTCTGTGTATGTAGTATCTGTACTGTAAGAATTACAGTGTAATCAATGCATATAGTGGAAATAGCTATCTTGTAGCAATGTATTGTTGAGCACTAGTAATGCTTGTAGTATTCTATGTCTGTACTGCTGTAGGTCACACACTCCCTATACACCACAAGGGATGCTATGGGCTTGGTACCCACCATTTCGCTTCCAGCCACTGTCAGTGTCAGGATTGATCCAACAAGTGTGTGCCATAACAGGGGATAGTATATGTTGTTATATTGTAACAGTCGACGTATGCATGGGTGTATAAGTAAGACGAACATGTTAAAGGTGGGCTTACCATGCAAATATGGCGTGCATTGTGGGATATTGTTCCAATAACTGTGTAATGTAGAGTAGTCTAGGCAGATCTGTATTGTATTCTACATAGCAGTTCTGATATGTTATGCAAACAGTAGTTATATCTATTGGCAATTACAATACTCAATGACAGGATACATAGCATTAGTATTCATCTGACAGGTTAGCAGCATGATAGCAAAGATAATTGGAAGAGCCAGGTAACTACCCATGCACATAACACAGGTAATATCCACCTCTCTACTATCATTTGCAAGCAATAACAGCTGTGCTTGTGTACATGTTATGCAAATGTGTAGTGACCCTTGTTACAGGGCTGGGCCAAATGGATATGTGCCCACATACATAGAGTGGATATTGAGAGTACAGACACACTGGTTTGTGTAGTCCAACCTAACAGCCACCTGCACATACTGTATGTAAAGTAGTGCACAGCACTGGTAATAAAACAGGCTGCACATCATCTTTAACTCCAGTGCAACATCTGCAATAGGAGTGTAAGATGTAGGAGACAGCTGCCCATGTGTAATAGCCACTTCATAGGTTATGGCACACACTATCTGATTATATCCTGATCATGTTGATAGTGGCATCAGAGCCTATTGATACATGACTCTGTTTGGGGAGTGAGTGTCTGTGCCCAACAGAGCTCATGATCGAGGTGGATATGTGAGTATATACCCAGAGAAGGAAACAGACCTGCAGACACATGCATCATCTGTAATCAACTAACAGGATGTGATGTGCTCTGCAGAGGAGGTTTTCTGCCAAGGGTAGCTACGCTGTGTCCATAATAGCCAGTGTTGTCACGTCCATAACACAAATAATTACATGTGAGCATCACTGTCTAAAATATCTTCATAGGCAATACGTAAACTAAAGACGGTACTTGGTACTTGTAGTACTGACTGCTCATACAGGCATGTCCTCTAGTCAGCTACTGGTGTCTCTTAATTTTGTGTATGTGGCAATCCTGGGGGAATGTAATGTCTATGCCATGTACACTGCCAGACCCACCTAACACCACACCCCAAACATTGTCTGGGATGCAGCTACAGAGGTAAGCTGGACGGCAGCCCAGTCTGCAGCCATGACTGGACTGGACAGTCATGAGGTGTAGGTTAACACATGCACCTCATCAACACAACCAACACATACCCTTACCAGAACACAGTAAGGACACCCACACACACTACCAGAACTCACACACATTCACAGACGCGTCTAAGTATCTGGCCAAACAAGTGACCCCCCCCAAGCAGGAAGACACAGACACCGATATACACAAACTGTATGACACAGTTTGTATAATTGTGCCACACCTCTGAACACATGACTGGAAACATGCCCAGCAGTACTCATTTCTGAGTGCAAACTCTAGCACTATGTTACACACTGACCTATATGAGGGCATACATACTGTCAGCTGCCTGTCTGCCATGATTAGCCACATATTCATACACTCAGACCATCTTTTGATCTATACACATGGCTCTGGCATATTCCATGTTGTTGTGCAGGACCTGTGATGCAGTAGCCTGGACAGCATGGAAACACATGTAGGAACTGTCAGGTCTTGTAGGCCATGCAGGTATGTCCCAAGGCCTGGGTAGCATTCTGCCACTGGCCAGAATGATACTGCAGTACAGGGACAAAAGGATTGTATTCCACAATTGTGTAGTGTAGTGGTACATGTTGCAGGGTATCCAGTATCTGTCGTCCTGGGATAACATGGTTGACAGACCATGATGCTATGCCAGACAGGGCCTGCACCTGTCACCCCTGGGAATCTGGATACAGCCTAGAGCTCATGCTTCCCCTATAGTGCCTTCATCATGCACGGTTCAGGTGAGGGTCCACTCCAGTTACAGGGACAGCCAAGCAATACACTGCAGGTATTGCTACACAATGATACATGTCAGAAACACTATACGGACACACATATGTCAATCCCTAACATGGAGAACATATCTGTGCAGTAGCTGAGACATGTTTCAACACTCTGGAGAGCACACCTGCATGACCATGTTATAACACATATCTCACCTTTTGCCCATTATCCTTTATTGGAACACACGGGCTGTGGGTGTGTCCATATTCCTGAAGGATATGTACACCCCCACGCTAATTGCACTTGCATAACATCAGATGCATTATGCTGAGCAACTACCTTTGTGCCACAGTGGAATTCAACATGCACCTTGAGACAGGTCACCCACCAGGCCGTGGACTTCTCAACTGCCATAATGTGCTGTAATGGGGATGAATAGGTCTGAGACAGAACCATACTATTGAATATTCTCAACTATTCCATTATGAACTGTGAAAACTCCTCATATACCAACACCTGCACTCAATGCATGTTGGATTCCATCGACCCCACTGGCCTAGATCACAGTACTCACACAAACAGGGCAAACAGTGTGCTACGCATAGTTAGTCTCCAATGCCAATGATATGTTCCCTAAGAGCAGAGTGGTGAATGCTATGGCAACCATGCAGATTGACAATGCATGTGCAAATGCTGAATACTACACAAATGAACCTTAAGCAGTCACATATGTGCAGTGACTGTGCCATTGAAACAGAACCAGGAGTCAACCCAACACAAACAAGTAGGCAAACTGGTGGTACCATGCTTTAAACTGTACCACAGAAGGTAGTAACTGTTGCAAGAGTGAACACACATGAGTATAGGTGATCTCTGGTCAGCCTCAGTAAGATGCAGATACACCATATGAAACCACGCAAAGCTACCATGAAACCAATCAGCCACATATTATGATGCCAAGCACAGAGCATTCTATAGCTGTGTCATTAATCGTAATGGCAATGACAAGACCTGCCGTGCTGCAAAGCAATATAGCATGGGAAGTACTGCACCTACAGAAATAGCACCCACTCATCCTGATAGGGTCTCAGAGAACCTAAACCCACTCCCACCTCCCCCCCACCCCCAACACGTACACTTAGTAATGTATCCATGTACACTACAGGGCACCTGTACTAACGACTATGCAGGTACAAGCTGCACTCTCTAATGCCATACATATAGCTTTCATGGGACCTGTTACCATCCCAGGGTGTATCGTACACAAACGTAAGAACATTCAGCTATCCACATACTCATCATATTCAATCACAGCTCCATGTCAGGCTGTGTACACACCAAATGGTGCACAGCAACAGTTATCACACCCCACAAAGGCTGAGACACCATTGATAATGGGACATAGTGCACAACTACCCTGCTGAGTCTGGTCTGTACGGCCATGAACCATTGTCAATGTAATTGATGTACTCAGTACAGATGTAGAAGATAGTAGGGTTGATTCACACTGCATATCATGACCTGGCCAGGTCATAGGACACCATCACCCATACTGTGTTCCAGCTACACTCAGTAAACTAGGTGTATATACCTATGTTCCAGGAGTGGTTGGCAACTGGACTGCTGGCAGAACCCACACTACAGAAGGTGTCCGATGAATACACGCACATCAATCCAGTGCCAGCCACAGTAATACAGTGGTCATTCCTGGTACGCCCCCTCTTTGGTATCTATACCACATAGACTAACACAGAAGGCATCAGCATATTGATGTCTGCAAATGACTATGAACTAGGAGCAATAGTCGACTCATTGTGTGCTACATTCAACATACAGAAGGGCCTTAGTGTTTCAGATGTGTGGTGTGTGATGTATGGCCACTTTTTGACAGCTAAGTATTGCATTGTCATCCCCCTATGTTACAAACTCTGTACCCATTAACTACCACCTAGGCAGCTGTCAACATAATGGCAACTGGGTGTATGAGATGCAGCTGGACAATACTTCCCTATGATAGTTACGTCACCACAAAAGACAGGTAGTCATATGTGGCACCCCTAATCATGACAGGGTGCCAACCAGGGATATAGAGATAACTGCTCAGCCATACTCAACACCCATGTGGCTCATAATAGATCACATATTTCCTTTCAGGGTTATTGCCCATGTGTAGATGGCCTACATTGCCCTTCACAATCCCTAGCTGCACTATGTAGCATGCAGCCTACCCTGAATAAAGCCATGTCCAATGCAGAGGTGTTGGACATGCTACACTTAACACATTCTGATCCCAAATAGACACATACGTCATGGACATCCGCCTTTCTAGTACAAGGATCACAACATGCCTGGCAGATCCCTGTCCCATACACTTAACATACTCTTGCCATACTATGCATCCCTGTCCAGCGAAGCTGCACATCACCCCTCTCTGTGACATGGAGTGATGACCGCATGCCAAATATATCAGTAACCATGTGTATCAGTTCTATGGCACTGCTTGAACTGGCCACTGAATATTACCTGTCTGTTGCCTACAGCTAGGTATCCTGTCTGCCTAGGCTCATAAATGGCCCAGGGCATATAGCCTACCACATCACTATGACCATACATGCCATAGTTGATATCCAACCCTGCAAATACCATCAGGCTAGCTAATGTCCCATGTGTTACACATGCGCAACACAGGCAATACATGTCAGGATGCTATACAGCTATACAGTGCCATGTAGATGTATATGGCAAAACACATACATGCTTGCAAGTCTGCAGGGTCACAGGTCATGTCCCTAACAGCTATGTATGCCTATATATGTGGCATATACACAGCATTAAGGTGATTGGATTAATGTGAGCACATCCAGGCATGTGCTGAGAGGTAAAGACACCACTACAGGCAAACAGACATGCCCACGTCAAGAAAACATCCACATAGTGTATGAGCAATGTCATCACATGACACACACATATATGGTGATAACATCACATCACCAATAGGTGTCAAATGTGTGTGACTTATACATGTCAGTGGTGTTAGTGTCATGTAGATCTACAAAGACGTATTTGTCAAACTTAATAAATGTGATACACATGTATGTTCGGCTGTGCTGCTGCACTTCTCTGTGAGTTACTGTGACCTGTCTCCATTGTTATGTCTTCCAGGTATGCCCCATAGCTGACTGCTGCCATACAGATGCTTGGAGGATGAGGTCCTCATCCCATACCTCCTCAACAACTACACAACGCTCTTCAGCCATGTGCCACAGGATGCACAGCAGCAGGATGCCCTGTGGGGGGAACTCTGCAGGAGGGTAAATGATGTTGGCAGTCACAATCACAACTATCAGCAGATACACCAACACTGCACTGACCAGACAAGATGGGCGAAACAGCATGCAAATGCAATCGCCAGGGAACAAGGTGCAACAGGTGGGGGGCCAATCACCCATCCCCCACTCACATGTACTGAGGAGCTACTGGCCAACCTGGGGACACCTGCAGACCTCCATCCACAAGCAATAGCTGGTATTGTGGAGTTGGGTGTCTCTCAACAACCGAGCCTGGAGTTGCCTTGTAAGTCACTACTGCACATAAAACACAACCATATATCACATAGTTGCATGTGTTACTGTACAATATGTAATGTAACATCATATGCAAGGCATGTATGCACACATGCCACATACTATAGTCTGCTACTCTATGTATGCACAGATGTGCATACTCCATAGTATAGTGTATTGTACTGGCGTATGTGCTAACATAGACATTGCACCCTGTAGCTACCACACAGGTGTGGATAATGATCTTACTGCTGTGACACCCCTGTTTAGGTACCTTTGGCATTTTGCAGTGACAGCAGCCTGTGTCAGGTGAGATTGTTATTATTTACCAGGCTTGATAATGCACGGAACATATTAATTGCATGATATCTGCCATAACACACGTATACATAATGTATGGTGGTCCTGGTAATGGACACTGGTCAGACCTGCAATGCATCACACTGTTTACCTATGTGAAACAATTGTAGACTATATGAAACACCTACACTAAACCTTCCAAAGTGTTATTGCCAGATGTGTGGACAACAGTGAATACAATGGTGGAGGTGTGTTCCACTGTAGGGACAGGTACTACATATCAGCATTACACATGTTGGGAATATGAACAGTACTGTACAGAGAGCATATATGTGCACACACACTAAAAATGTTGGAGCTGGTGTAAGCCCAGCCCACAGGATACACCCTTGTGGAGTGTACCCTTGCTATGAATGTCACACAATGTCATGTGCTATCAGACATGTCCATGAAATGTAGTGGGCTGACTGCAACACTGCTCAACTATTCTGCAAAACATGTCTCACATCCCATACATACCACCCTTTGTCTGCATAACCCCGTCCTCAGTGGAGCATATGACATCTATGGGTGTATGTCATATGGGATAACACTGACATGTGAAATAAGATGGCCATCACAACCATTGGACTGCACATGTGTACACATGGCCATGGAGGATGGCCAGAGACATGAAGCAAAGCACACAGTAGAAGTGATGTATATGTGTGCACACCCTGTTGTACATTGGCTCGACACAATACAGCTATGGCCATTGTGTAATGGTGATATTGCAGATGTGAAACACTACACATCATACAGGCCTGTGCACAGCTTGTGTAGGCATAACATGAAACCACCACATAACATGTCTTGAACATCTGGAGTGTGTCACAACATGGAAGACTTCACCTATACAGTATCCAAATATATACATGTGTTGCACAACATACACATACATCCACATCAAGCCACAGATACAGTAGATTCACCTTGCTTGTGTCAGACATCACTGTCATGCCTCCTCTTCATGTGTGTGAGGTACACAAATGGCATGTGGGACATAGAGAACTTGTACGTTAGCCATGTGTGGGCATAGTTGGCAGGTATCAGTAATATGGTTGCTAATGTGCAGGGGTGTCATCTGTATACCCTTCTGTGACCTGTGTCACACATTCCACATTAGGGTTTATTGTATATACACCTTGGTGACGTGTCACATTCCACATTAGATATGTATTGTATGTGAACATAGTCATGGCTATGAACCATGTCAGTAGCTCACACTGTATAACAATTGTGAAGCCACATGATGCCCTGCAATGGCTAGGCACATCAGCTCAATGTGCAGTATGTCCCTGCATGTTTGTAGGGTGGACAGACAACATTGCATCAGCTGAAGGCCCATGTTAGTATAACACGTCCCTGCATTGGGACACCATTACCGTACTGTAGATTGGAAAGGACACCATTGTGTTACACATGTATGCATGTCATTTAACACGTCAGCAGAAGACATGTGATACTGCATGTGACTGGCAAGGTCATACGCCACACAGCAGGCTGGTGTATTGTAAACCTGTGCTGGTCTGTGGCACCATTGCAAAGTAGGGACAGCCATGTCAAACATGTGTGTACAGCCACATGCACAATGTGTACATTCAGCTCAGGGGTAGGTGGAATAATGTTGAACAGACATGTACTACTTTGGGGGAGATATGCAAGCTAGGGCTCAGGCAAACATAGTATGTAGTTGACATATCCTACGGCTCATGTCCTCACATATAGGGGCAGTGGCCAACACAAAGCATTAGTGGCAGATGTACAAAGGTCGGCGATGGTCTGTTAACATGTGGTGTATGTTGCACACACCATGGCAGTGGAGTGCAATGGTGCAAAGTGCATGCATTGTGTTGTAAGTATGGGGCATAGGCTACTAACACAAAGGGTGCAATACAGGTATGTATGCTAACCACCACTATAATTATGTAAGGTGCATGCCGTCTGCTATACCACATGCATGCTGTTGTGTGCAACTCAGGGATGTATGATGACTACCACTATAATTGTCTAAGCTGAAACTATAATTGTCTAAGCTGAATGCCATCTGCCATATCACCTGCATGTAGCATGTGTGTCTGTCTGTGTGTATACGTGTGTGCGTGTGTCACTGTGTGTGTGTCTGTGTGTGTGTATGTGTGTGTGTGTGTGTGTGTGTGTGTGTGTGTGTGTGCATGTCTGTGTGTGTCTCTGTCTGTGTGTGCTCCTGTCTGTGTGTTTCTCTTTCTGTGTGTCTGTGTGTGTTCCTGTCTGTGTGTTTCTCTTTCTGTGTGTCTGTGTGTGTCTCTGTCTGTGTGTGTGTGTGTGTGTGTGTGTGTGTGTGTGTGTGTGTGTGTGTGTGTGTGTGTGTGTGTGTGTCTGGTATAACTTGTAATGTACAGTTCTTGTCTTCCCCTTACAGGTGTTGATGTAGGTGCATTGCCCCCCTGCGGTCCACCTGATGTTAGTGTCACCACAGACTCTAGCAGTGATGATGATAGTATAATTGAGGCACAGGGGCTGAATCTGTGCCATTGGTTGCCATTCCAACTGTCTTCCCCTCATCCTCGCACACAGTTCCCCTCCCTGCACATACCCCATCTTCACTGGCCATAGAGGAAGGACAGTTGGCAGGTGGTAGCATGGAACAGGAAAGTGTGGTGACCATGGAAGGTGTGCCTGCATACCATGCTCCCAGTCAACAGACTGGTGATGTCCCATACAGGCAAGTGCCAAGCGCTGCTCGTAGGAGGACCACTGGCCAACATGCCCCTGTGGGACCAAGCACATCAGCTGGAGTTACCAGACACATGTTTCAGGCTCAAATGGAGGCACAGGCACATGCTGAATGGCACAACAGAGATGGTCTGAGGCTTCAGAGGGCTGCTGTCCATTCATTAACTGACAACATCCAGGAACTTGAAAATGCTCACCATCATCTTGCAGATGTTTTGGATAGACAATTGGGTGACATGGTGGGAGTCCTTGACTGTGGCATGTCAATCCTCGAGCATGGAATGTCTGTGCTGGAACATCTGGTGGGAGTGAGGCATTGGGCACGTGGACATAGGCCGACTACATCACCTGTTGAAGGTCTACGTGAACATGCTACTGCACTTGCCCCCTCCCATAGTGGCGGTAGCAGCAGCAGTGCTGCTGGTGCTGTGCACTCCACACCAAGATGCAGCAGGCCATGTGCACGTGGTCCTGGACAGTCCCAACAGGGATACGATTCCAGTGGACATGTGTCATCAGATGGTACCCAATCTGGACTTCTGCCTGGTAGTGCCCGTGCAACCCCTGGCAGGCGCAAGTCACGTGGCAGTGGCCAGACACTGTGAACTGTGACACTTGCCTTGTACAGTCTGCAGCTGTCAATATTACCCCTGTGTAGGCCAGCCTCATGCCAGACCTGTGTGCATGCATATACACACACTGGAAACAAATGTAGGGCATCTCAACACACACATGCATAACATCCACACATGCTCAGTGATATCACAGGCCCTAAGACACACACATGATATCATCCAATGGCACAGCCTAGGCCTCTGGCAAACATTATCACTCTGTGCATATGATGATGCCTGTGCCGCATCCCTGTCATCCGCACTATTGGTGCAGGGACATGTTCATATGGTCTGATGCACAGAGTGAAGATACTAGGTAGACAGTTGTAGATTAATATTGTTGAGTAGTGTTGACAGGCAGCAGCCATAACATGTATTGCAGTTTTAGACTGCATTTTGTACATTTGGCAGCATGTATCATGTGTAACAACACTAACAGCATGTTGATCCTGACATTCTGCCTTCCGCTTTCAGCTGCAGTTGCATGTGGCGGGGGATGTTGGTGTATGCGGGAGTCCCATATGTACATGTTGACTGTCCACAGGTCAGTATGACAATACCTGCATGCACTTTGTAGCTTCCACATCACAGTTATATTCTCCCATGTTTCAATTATATTTACTGTTCTAATGATCCAAGAGCATGATAGCTGTGTGGAAAGCTACTGTGTTCAGAGCCATCGCATCCATAGTGGGTGACATCACAGGTATAGTTACCTGGAGCACAGAGTGAGTAAAAGTGTTGTATGCTGGATGACAAGGGTAAAGGCCAGTGGAAATAGTGGCATCTCATTGGGAAGCAGTAATACCCACTGCCATGACAGCATGCAAACACAGACACACCCACGCACTCAGGGATTCCAAACACAGTAACACACACTCTGACACACACACACACACACACACACACACACACACACACACACACACACACACACACACACACAATTGCCAGTGTTCGGATGTCAACCCCTGCCTATGTGCATATTATCATTATAGTACTATGCAATTACAAGATGTGCCACAGAGATTACATATGTACAAGTAGTTGGAATGGCCTAAGATCGAGGACATCGACAAGGATACTACAGTGTAGTGAGTGTATGTGGGGAGGGGAGTCCATCTGTAGGCTATGTAACAACAGGTCACACCCCAAGGCATACATGTTAACATGCATTTAATATGCCTGTCTACGACTGACATTATCAAAAGGGATACTACACTGCTTTGAGTGGCTGGAGGGAGGGGGCATTAACATTCTATGATGGTAACATACAGCCTTACTCCAGGAACCGGACAGCCATACACATGGACAGCCACACACACACACACACACACACACACACACACACACACACACACACACACACACACACACGCACACACACACACACACACACACAGATGCAGACACACACACATATATACACACACACACATGCACTAGCAGGTCAAGAAGATACATTCCACACCTTCCCTACGCCATGTGTGAAACATAGCCGAGCATCTGTGGCTTGTCAACATCTCATCCCAGCATGTACTGGCTATTGTGGTACTAAGGCTAATGTCCGGACAGCACACAGCATGCATGGCTTGCAATTGTTGACATAGGGTATATGTAGGAGCTGTGGCCACACATGGTTGTACATGTCATGAACATATCACCTGTGACTACTCAGGAACATACAGTGCAGAGCTGGATTTCCCTGAGTCTGTCAATACAGGCCTTGTGTAGGTCCTATGGTCCTGTTATTTGGGTATGTTTGTAGGCATTGCATTAGGTGGACATGTCTAAAGACATACATGCCACATGGGGTGTTGTATGATATGATAGGTGTCATGGGTGACCAGTAGAGAGGGGATATTACCTCTGTCAGCATAGATATCGAACCTTATGTACTGTTAGCATGCTATCTGCCAAGTGCATGTGTGTAATGACTGTAGCCACCTGTATGTAGAAAGGTAAATAAAAGCTATGGTAATGTAATATATGTTGTATGACTGTGGGATGTACATATCCAGGGCAGGTACGGTTAGGTCATATCCAACCATGAGGGTTTTGAATACTGGTGTACAGCAACAGGCGACCGTGTTAATGCTGACAACATCTGAAGGACCCTGGCATGTATACAACTGGTAATATATGTTGTATGAGTGTGGGATGTACATATCCAGGGCAGGTGCAGTTAGGTCATATCCAACCATGAGCATGTTGGTTACTGGTGTACAGCAATATTCGACCATGGTAATGCTGACAACATCCGAGGGACCCTGGTATGTGTACAACTGAGCAGGTTACAAACAGTGGTATTATTGCATTGCATTACACATTATGCAGCTGTGTCTGTACATGGGTATATTGCACAATTGATGTAGGCCTAGGTACAGTCCACCAATCGAGGGTTATCTGGTGGTCTACCATACTATGTCATACCACATATGGATGTGTGTTGGTAGTCTGGGAACAAGGTGGTGGATGTATATGTGGATACAACCTAGAATGCAGCATTTGCCACAGTCACCTGTACCTGACTCATCTTTGATGTGTTATGTCAGAGTAGTGGTCTTTACATATGAGTAGCCTTTATGAATATGTGTACACCACCACCTGGTATGGTCCATACCACTGTTATGGCCCACATGTCTGGATCTGAGTTATATGGTGGTAGTACAATTGTGCACTACAGTGCCTTCAGCCAGGTGTTCCTCACTGCACAGATGTCGGTATTCCCCATTGTAGGTTCTACATTGAGCTAATGGATTACTAAAGCCACACATCTAGCACAGGTTAACATAGGCATCCAATGCAATTGTCATGTAGGTGTCAGGGTGTTACTTCTGTGTGTAGGACATTTGCTTTGGAATGCGGCTATATGGTAAATGTGACCCAGGTATTTTCCACACACACGTGTAACATGGATGCATTTGCTCTGTGTTGAAGGCTCATTGTTCAATCATGACAGCCCAGGATGACAGACACTAGATGACCTCATAATAACAGCAGGACATTGGCTCATTGTTTTGGTCTAGCAGTTACTACCCATACCATGACATCACTGCATGTGGCATTAATATGCTTGGTAGCAAATGCCCCATGTAAGGTGACGGACAGCGGCATAAATTGTGTATATGACCAATGTGAGATATACTTAGTGTAGCAGTCCTGCTAATAATGACAACTACTACCACAGCCGGGAGAGGTCATCTTGTCACCTGCACCTCTGTACCATTACACAAGGTGGCTCACACATTATGCTTGCACATGCCACTGTTCCACGTATAATGCCACTGTCCACAACCTGCTATCAATGTATTGCCTTTCAGGGCAGCAAGGTGTGTGACACATACTGTAGGTAGCATCCACCTGTGCGACCCAGGTAACCTATTGTCTGTCACATCCACACATGCATGAATGTGTATACGTAACATATATATGTCAGTACTTCATGTACATGTATGCATGTGTATCACACAGCACGGACACAGATATATCATTTACAGGTATCAGGTAGTAAACCAGTATGATGTGCATATATACTGACAGGTAAGATGTACCTAGCTGTAAACATGTGTGTTTACAATAGGAGTCCATTACAATGTGTTCTGTACATGTAAGTGTTTGAACATGAACACTGTGGGCTTCAGTGGTTAGAATCGGAGTGCATCCCAAACAGCCCTGTGCTACTAAGTGTATGAGCATACCCACTGCCACCTTGTGTAATTTGAGTCAGTGCATCCAACAAGCCCTTTGTTACTAAGTGTATGAGCATGCCCAGTATAACCTTGTGTAGTTGTAGTCATAGTGCATCCCAAACGGCCCAGTGCTACTAAGTGTATGAGCATACCCACTGTAACCCTGCATAGTGATAGTAGTTGTCCATTATGCAGATGGCCATACTCCGGTTCAGGTTCCTGTTGTGCTACAACTATACCTCTCAGGCATACCTGCAGATGACATATTGTTTGTGCATACAGGTTGTAATGGACACCTACTTTAAACACACAGGTCTACAGCTATGTACTTCATGACTGTCAGTCTCCCTGTTGTTGTCCTCAATTGTAGAAGGGCAGTCTGACTGCTTTGGAATGTGTAATCTCTGTGGTGCATCTCGTAACTGTGCAGTACTGTAATAGTGAACTTTAGATAGGCAGGAGTTCTGATACCACCACTGGCAACTGTGTGTGTGGCTCAGCAAAAGCCTGAGTGTGTGTGTCAGTAAATGGCTGAGTGTGGTTGTGTGTGTATTTGTGTCAGCATCCTGTCATGGCAGAGGGCTTTGCTGCATTCCAAAGTGATACCTCCTTTTGCACTGGCCTTTATCCTGGTCAACCGATAAACCTTTCTCTTCCCCCCTAGCCACTGTAAGTAATTGGTCCTGCGATGTCACCCAGCTCAGATGTGGAATCAGTAAGTGTAACTGTATGTGTTCTGTGGCACATACCCCAACTGCATACCACTGTACTAGTTACCTTTACATAGGCAAGACATGTATGCACAATACTGGTGAGTGTGTGCATGTTTGTGTGTGTGACTACCCTGTAGCCAGGCATACACATGTGTAATGTCTTTTAGCACACCATGGTAGCCATCTGTGGTTACCAGTGTCTACAAAGTATTACATAGTTAGGAATGGTAAAGAGTACACAGTCAAGCACGACTACAGTTGGATATGTTATTTTCCTCTGCAACTGTTGAGCAGTGACACAGAAGTGGTCGCAGGGGAGTAGGTCCATACCCATCATTCCCCCATCCTAACTACACAATCCCCGGGGTAGATTACATTGGCCATCATTCCCCACCCCAAACTCCACATACACAACAACCATCTCTTCTCTGGTGAACTGCTTATGATTTAAATGTTATAACACAGGCGGTGCCTCTGTTTTGTGTACACATCAGTTCCTTTGGAACCCTTCTGTGTCACAAAGGGCGTTCAGACATGTGTGTGTGTGTGTGTGTGTGTGTGTGTGTGTGTATATATATATATATATATATATATATATATATATATATATATATATATATATATATGGCTATGGCTGTGTATATGTGTATATATATATATATATATATATATATATATATATATATATGTCTGTGTACACATCCCGTAGGTGTATATATATATATATATATATATATATATATATATATATATATATATATATATATATACATGTATATATATGTAGTTATGACAGTTGTACAGATGTAGACTTGCCTTTGTTGTTTCACAGAGTACAGTACATTCAAGGGTACTGTACATATGTACACAAAGAGACTGTCCCATTTGTTTTCAGTACTGTGGAATACCTGTAGTAGGTGCATTATAGACTCCATGCAACATGTATAGAACCCAGATGGCTTAGTGGTACATCCAGTGACCTCAGTGTGCATGGTCCAGGGTTTAAGACCTGCAAGCCTTGTTGATACTGTAAATTAGGACTGCATAAGACAGTTGTAAGCAGGTATAAATCTGTTTCTGTGATAGTAAGCAGCAGGTACACGCAGATAACAGACATGTACAACCCACAGTACACTTGGAATGCCCTTCTTTGACAATCCTGCTGATGTCACCCACCTACGAATACATCTCTGGGACTGCTGTAACCCAATAATCTCCATGACATGTGCTGTAACTGTGTAATGCTGTAGTGTGTTAATCTAGTTTGGTAGGTGTTCTAATCCCAAACAGGTCAACTGTGTGTGTGTTTGTCTGTCTGCCTATGAAAGAAACGATGCTTTTAGAGTATGCACACTCTTTAAAACCCACATGACCATCTTTGGCAATCCTGCTGATGTCACCCACCTAGAAATACACCTCTAGGACTACTGTAACCCAATAATCTCCATGACACGTGCTGTAACTGCATATTGCTGTAGTGTGATAAATTAATTAAGTAGGGGTTTCATTCCAAGAGAGGTCAACTGTGTGTGTGTGTGTGTCTTTGTCTACCTGAGACAAGAACAATGCTTTTTAGAGGATGCACACTTTGTACAATTCACATGACCATCTTTGACAATCCTGCTGATGTCACCCACCTAGGAATACACCTCTAGGACTGCTGTAACCCAGTATTCTCTGTAGCGCATGCTGTAACTGTGTATTGCTGTAGTAGGATAAACCAGTTAGGTAAGGATTTTATTTCAAGAGAAACCAACTTTGTGTGTGTGTCTCTGTTTGCCTGGGAAAAAGAACAATGCTTTTTAGAGTATGCACACTCTGTACAATTCACATGACCACCTTTGGCAATCCTGCTGATGTCACCCACCTAGGAATACACCTCTAGGACTACTGTAACTCAGTATTCTCCATAGTGCGTGCTGTAATTGCATATTGCTATAGTGTGGTAAACTAGTTAGGTAGGGGTTCTATTCCAAGAGAGACCAACTGCGTGTGTGTGTCTTTGTCTGCCTGAGACAAGAACAATGCATTTTAGAGTATGCACACTCTGTACAATTCACATGACCACCTTTGGCAATCCTGCTGATGTCACCCACCTAGGAATGCACCTCTAGGACTTCTGTAACTCAGTATTCACCATAGCACGTGCTGTAACTGTGTATTGCTGTAGTGTGATACTCTAGTTAAGTAGCGGTTCTATTCCAGGACATGGCAGGTGTGTGTGTGTGTGTTTGACTGTCAGATTCTGTGTGGAGGTGCCTGTGAGTGTCTAACCACCGGACAGGTTGGGAAGCGGATTTTGTAGTTTTCCTATATGGTGTCCGTCTTATGTCACAATGTCCACCTCACAAGGAGTACAGATGTCAGTCAGCCATGGGACTGTGTTGGCAAGCCATATCCCTACATCTGGCAAAAGGCCTGGTGAACAAAGTATGCAACCCTACTAATACTCGGAATATGTCCTGAACCCATGTGTCATACACAAACACACTTGCCTAGAATATCCCGCTATGTTGCTAGTACCCTGCACGTTGATGACAGATAGTAGGCATGGTGTGATTGCAGTGGGTTGCAGAGGACATGGCACCCTGTACAGCAGTGCAATAGGCACATAATTGTGGACAATTTGCCTTCACTATGTTCCCCACTGGATGCCTGCAACATATGTGGTGCCATCAAATGTGATCCACAGAGGCCATACAATGCCTTACACATGTGCCCTGTATGGACCAATGCCACTGACACCAGGGAATACCTGTATCATGCTATCAATGCAGGTGCAGGGTCAACCTGCTGACTATAAGCAGGTTCTGCCACACCAGGCCAGTATTGGCATATCGGAGGATTACAGTCTGTATACACAACATATGCCAGCCAAACCCGGTACACTTGTACATGTCACTGTACATTATTGTGGGACATGCACATCCCAGGCAATGTCCATGTCAAGGACTATCAAACACAGACATGGCATGCATTGCAAAGCTATGGCCATACACAATGGTAACCAGGATGTCAGGGCAGTTCATACAATACCCATCTGTGTGGGACATTGCAAACACTACACCCCTATGCCACACTGCACACCATTGTCAGGTGGCATAATGCCAAGGATTACCACTCACCCAGCCTTGTACAGAAATCTTGCAGAGCCAACCACTACACACCCATGAAGCAATGCACACATGCATGTCAGTACTGACACCTTGAGTCTGCATGTGGGTTATGATGCTCCCAACCACAGTCACTCCCAGTATAACTCCCATTGGCATACCAACATATGTCAAACACGTTCACATGCCCTAACCCATAGAACCTCCGGATATCCCCTGTGGTGCATGTAGTACCTGTGCATTACTGCAGTGTGGCAAACTAAGTAGTTAAGGAGTGTATTTGTGGGCCTGGCAAAGAGTGTCAATGTGAGTCCATTAGACAGTGTGGTTGTGTTGACAATGACATCAGTTCATGTGGACAGCCATGTGTGATACACCTAATGTATGTCTACTATATCTCTGTTGCAGATGTCGCTCACCAACACACATATATGTTCTTACAGCACACTGACATGTTAGCTTTGTGTCACATGGAGTAACTGCATGCACTTGTAATAGTAATGACTAGTCAGTCAGGGGTTTGACCCCTGTACTGGTAGGTGTGTGACAGACAATGCTTAGGTTTTAGTTTCCAAGCCCTTCTCTGATGTACTTTGCCTCTGTCTGTCCCTCCCACACACTCTCTGGTGGATGTGGAGGTGTACACCTTCTCAGCAGCAGCTTGTGTATTGTAAGTGATGGTCATGATCAGGTGATGGCCTCTGCACCTATTGCAGTCCTCCTCTAGCTGATTGCATGTGGAAAAGCTGTGATGATGTTCCCATAGCCATTCGCATGAAAAACACAGTACAATATCTAGGAACATCATGTTGGTGTTTGCCCATGACAGTCGCTGTGAGTGGTACCTGGATGTGGTGTTTGAAAACTGCATCACAGATGATATCTCGATGTTCCTCAAACAACATACACAGTGGGAAATAGCCTAAAGACAGGAGGGTGATGTGCCAGATATGACTACAGCATGTAAGTGTAGCTATGCTTCATTGGAACTACTGTCTGTTTAACACATTGTGTGTGGTAATGGCTATTCTGCATGTTTTAAAACTGACAAGACAGTGCTCTGTTCATGAGGGACCCCCATCTGTAGGGCCATCTGTGGACTGGACAGTATGTGGAACCATTCGTTTCCTGTGTTACTCACTTAACACACATCTGTGAACAGCAGGAGCATAGTGTGAGGATTGCAGCCTGTACATGGTGATAGTGATGAGTTACTGCCATTGCATCCCTGACTGGACATATGTCACATGAAACAGTGGTATGACAGGCACTGTTTGGGGTTCTCAGTGACATGCCAATAATGGGCCACTGTTCATAGCTGCAGTCACAAGTCTTCTGCACTTTGTACAGATGTCATGCAGTATATATGCATGTGTTGAGCTCCCTCTGCAAATGTATACCATCTGTTGTGTTGGGTTGATGGTCATATCTATGCATGCTGTTGTAAGTAATCCTGAATGCTGTTGACTATTACTAAGCGATATCTGTGTTTAAACTGCAACACCATAGGCTGTATGGGTTTGGAGGTCCCAGCAGACCCTCCTGTCCCTCTTCAGCTGGCCATGGCACTGGGCACCAGCACATCTGGGGACCAGCCTTAGACCTCCACCTCTGCTGGCTCTGCACCACCTTCTGGTGGTACCACCACTGAGGATGGGGCTTGTCCCCCTAGGAGCAGGTCAAGACAGGAACATGTCTGCTGTCGTACAGTCCCGGATGTGGTGCGTAGGGCTGTCAATAAGGGGTTTTGAGGCCAGATACACCAGCTCAAGGGCAGAGTGTCACATTTACAGGGTGAGGCTGCCCCTCCTAGACAGCCCCCAGCACTGCCACCTTTGCAGCTGTTTTGGTGCAGTGGTGGCTGCCCATGGCTGCGGACCTCCGTTCCACTGTTTCCATCTGGGGGCTCATGGGCTTCTGAATGCCGAACACCCCTCCCTGTCTGAGGTGTATCCCCCCCACATGTGTCATATACTGACCCTGTATGCTGTCATGTCTGTCATCCTACCCTACCTATCCTCCACGGGTATACCTACTCTCCTTCCCCTACATCCAACTCTCATCCTACGGAAACATAAGGCCAATTGGTTCCTAAAACAACATTTGCCCTATACATAGCTGTCCATTTCACACACGTGTCCACTGGACACATGTAACCCTTTTAATATGCATCACAACAGACTCCAGTTGTCCTCACCCATGTTTCTCAGGTGCACGATCCTAGTATGCACATGACTCCTAAATGTTCCAGGTACACGTGATGCGGATGACCCCATTGTACACACAACACTACCGGTCCCTCCATGGTTACCCCATTTACCTTTATCATGATGATGATGTGGCACACAGCACCTTGCAAGAGTCTGTTCTCACATAATGATTGGACAGGAACTGTTCTGTTAATGTAAATAACATGCACAGAGTGATTACCGGGACTGTCTCCGATCATTAAATTTTGGTGTCCCATAAGGGACGTTGATGTTTATGTTTTAAGATTAGACCTTGCAGGTCTCTCCCACTGGTAGTATCCTGCCGGTGGTCTGGGAAGCAGTGGTGTGTTTACCTTTATTGTGCGTCTGTATGTCTCACCGACCTAGCTGGGGGGGTGGGGGGGTTGACGCTACGTGTTACACGTTTGTTAATTGGACCCCTCACCCCCATATGCACGGCCTGTGAACATATGTTACTCATAACTGTTGTATCATATCCTAGGTATATACATGTGTATATTTACAGTCACACACACATATATATATATATATATATATATATATATATATATATATATTTACATTACTATATACAGATATATCTGTATATGTATGCATACATGTATATTTATATTTTGCTGTCTATAGATATATATATATATATATATATATATATATATATATATATATATATATATATATATATATATATATATATATATATATATATATCTCACAACATATGGGTTGATGGGTGTCTGCATATGTATATATTTATATGTGGGTATGTATCCGTATTCTGTCTCTGTATGTATAGATTTGTACTACGGTGAGAGAGAGGCTTATCTCTATGTTGCTATGGGTAGATATACACAGGTACCTCTACATATATACGTCTACATCTGGTTATTCCATTCCTTGCCATATAGATTATACTTTGCTGCAGTGGGACTCATTGTGGGTGTGGCTGCTCGGGCGACACCTCTGCCCAATGAACACATTCGCTTACATCCCTAGGGCTGTCCATATAGGCCCACATCAGCCAACACCTGCACACCTAGACCCATAAGTAGCTACCCATAGTTCCCCCACCTGCACCTCCTCAACAGCACCCATCCTTACTCTAGGTCCTGATCTGTTCTGGACACACCACTACACGCTGCCCACTCTCCACTGCACGGGACCCATTTCATACAATTGTCTTGGCCCATGGGTCATCAGGGTTTCCCACCCTTGTATTCCGGGTATGTATACACCCCAGCCAGAATGGTCCATCTATCACCTTGTTTTGGTTTTGCCAATTTTTGGGGTGTCTTGCAAGGGATGCTCCTGTCTGTGTTCCAAGATTAGAATTCACGGGTGCACTGTGTACTCCCCCCGGTTATATCCTGCCTGTGGTCTGGGGAGCAGTGGACTCTTTACATTGTTTGTGTGTATGTTTCCCGTGTCCAGCTGTGGGGGGTGAAAGGTCATGCTACGTGTTTCATGTTTCTTGCTTGGGCTCCTCACTTCCATTGGCATAGCCTGTGAACATATATCATTCTTCATGCTGTTTCCTATCATAGCTGTATATCTGTGTAATATATCTATACATATATATATATATATATATATATGTATATATATATATATATATATATATATATATACATATATATATATGTGTGTGTGTGTGTGTGTGTGCGTGTGTCTGTAAAGCAATGCATACCTCGCGCAAATGCACTTACACATGCTTACTGTTGTTTATATATGCTTGACCTGCTTAGTGACTTATTCATTATGACACTGACACTTCACTCCAGTTAACCTTTAATTGATATTTTGCAGGTTATACATCAGATAGATGTCGCAATATGTTCATGTACAGATTACCGATGGTAAATGGTACGTGATATGGTGGGATTTGGTACAGGAATGTCTGTTCGTTAAGCGGTTGCTCTAACCAATACACTATTGCTGTGCTGCTTCATTTGCATATATACCCATATACCCATGTCTCATGGTTCCCCAAACACACACCTCAACGCCTCCCTAACACTGCATTCATCCATTATCCAGTCAGATTCGCAGTGTATCCATAGGTTCATAGGTTCATAAGTTCGTACTAGGCTATCTGCCCTAGGGCATTTATAAGCCTAGCCAGAGTGTGTGTGGCTTTCACCACCCCTTAGGATGAGAATACTACGCCCTTTTAGGGTTTAGTTTACTGTGCCTCTGTCTAGTAGTGACACAGATATGACCCCCGGGGTAAACCTACGATCTCCCATCCACTCGTCAAGACTTCTCTTGAATAGAGTCAGAGAGGGGCTCTGCCTAACATGGATTGGGATTCTGTTCCAGAGTGTAGGGAGCCTCTGGGTTATGAATCTGTCCCTCCAGCACGTCCTATTTATTTCTGTGTTGAGGTTTAAGTCTCTTGCTCTCGTGGCTCTGGTGGATTTGGATTTACTAAGGTGGAGCATGTCCATTAATTCCGGATTGGACATGGCCTTGTACGTCAGGCACAGATCACCTCTGAGTAGGCGGTATGCACTGAATAGAGCTGGAGTTTTTCAGTCGGGCAGCATATGACATATGTTTAAGACCCTTTATCCTCTTGGTGAGGAACTTTTGGGGTCTTTCCAACTGCTGCAGGTGACGGGTAAGATACATCCCAAATGGGGCATTGTACTCAATCATTGGCCTGATAAGAGAAGAGTACAGGCGCACAATGACCTCTCTTGATCTAGATGTGAAACCCTTCATGATAAGGTGTGCAATATAGAAGGTCTTCCTAACCACTTTGGCAATGTGAGTGTCAAATGAGAGGTTACTGTCAACCTGGGTCCCAAGGTCCCTGATTACCTCTTCCGTACTTAATGGATTACCACCTATGTGGTAGTTTGTGGGTACCTTGTTTTTCCCAAAGGGTATGACTATACATTTTTTGGCATTCAGCTTAAGGCCATGGCTCTGGCACCAATTATCCGTTTCTATGAGGCCTCTCTGAAGGATGTTTGTGTCCGCTAGAGTATCAATTACGGCGCCCAGTTTGCAGTCATCTGCGAACTTTGTCAGCCACAATCCTCCTATGTTTGCCTGTACCTCAGAAAAATAAATGCCGAACAAGAGGGGTCCCAGGACTGAGCCCTGTGGGACACCGCCAGACTGGCTTAGAGTCTGACATAGCTCCAGCAACTCTGACCCTGTGGGTTCTGTCCTTGAGCCAGTTTGCAACCCATCTTGTGACATATGGGTTTACATTTAAGCTGGTGAGTTTGTCTATGATGCCCGAGTGGGGTATTGTGTCAAAGGCTTTTGCAAGGGCAAGGTAGGCTGTGTGAACTGCTTTACCCTCATCAATGGCCTTAGTGACTGTTTCAAAAAAGTCGATCAAGTTCAAAAGGCAGGATCTGCCTTTGACAAAGCCAAATTGGGTAGGATCCAATGTCTGTAGATCCCCAATGTCTTTGTTTATGAGTTCCATAATGATCCTCTCCATAGCTTTGCAGACCAGGCTCGTCAAGCTTATGGCGCGGTAATTTCCAGGGTCCGTAGAAGCACCGCCTTTGTGAAGTGGTACCACTGTCACCAGACGCCACTCTTTGGGCACGATCCTGTAGTAAGGCTAAGATTAAACAGCAGCCTTATGTGTGGGTTTAGTTCCTCTTGGAGTTCATGTAGCACACAGCCCGGGACACCGTCCGGTCCCATTGATGCTGTGTTTTTAGCTTTAGAGAGGGCGGCTCTCACCTGGGCATTTGAGATATTAGGGAGGCTACACTCTGCTGGGATAGTTATTTCTCCTTTTATGGGAGGGAGGAGAAATTTGCACTGAACCTGTCTGCCAGAATGTTGGCAATGTCAGTGGGTTCAGTGTATTTTGTATCATTTTGGACTAACTCTGAGCATATCTGGGAGTTTCCACCCAGGTTTCTAACATAGCTAAAGAAGGCCTTGTGATTGTCTTTTGTGTCTTTTGCAATTTTTCTCTCAAAGTTGGCCTTGGATGATTTTATGAGTGAATGTAGTTTTTTGCTAGTACTGATCAGAGATGCCTTCCCTTTTAGGGATTTTGCTCTGTCATGTAGTAGCTTCCTCCTCCTGTTGTAGAGTTTGTTTATGGCTGGGGTCCACCAGACTGGGCGCCTGCCTTTGGGGGAATGGGTCTTGGTTTTATTTGGGATTGCATGATCCATGCATTCTTGAAGGTGCCCGTAGAAGGCATTTGCAAAGAATTCAGCAGTGTGGGTTGTGGTTTCCACTAGCCCAGGGGCCTTGAAGGATACCATTTCAGTCTTAAGAAGTGTGAAGTTGGCTTTTGAGAAGTTCTTCACTGTGGTCTTTGTGCAGGGGTGGGGCGGGATGTGGATTTCCAGTGAGATTAATTTATGGTCTGATCTTACCAGAGAGGGATATACTTCCGGTGTGGAGCATTTTGTCCCCATGTTTGTGATGAGCAGGTCTAGTATATTGTCTCCTCTTGTTGGAGTGGTGACCAGTTTTTCCATTGCATTTGAGTTTATGAATTCTAGGAACCTTTGGGCTAGGGTGTTGGGGCTTGAGTAATGTTCCCAGTCTATGTTTGGGTAGTTGAAGTCTCCCAATATAATGGTATTTGGAGAGAAATTCATACTCTCTAGTGTCTTCAGGAAGGCTGTGTGGGGTTCCTGAGTTTGGGAGGGTGGTCTGTAACATGCTACAAACTGTAAGGCAGTTTTGCCTATGGTTAGTTGCACCTGGATGGTCTCCGATGCTTCATGCATTGCCACTAACCTGGAGGTGTGGGTATCTTTGATGAATATGGATACTCCCCCTCCTTTTGTGGTTCGGTCCAAGTTTTGGGGCCAGAAAGCATGATATGAGGTAAAACCTGATAGTGCTGGGGTGCTCTCAGGAGCCTTGAACCAGGTTTCAGTCACTGCACAGACATCGATGTTCTCCATACTGAGAAGGGCTTCGAGGGCGTGCATCTTAAGGTTTAGACTTCTGGCACTGAGCAGCATTACCCTTAGTTTTTTTCCACTTGTGTTTTCTAGGGAGGTAGGTTTGTCCTTTGGGCCTTGCCTAAAAAGGCACTATGGGGTGGCAAGAGCCTTGGCCAATATCCGGAAGCCCAGGGTGACAGGTGCAAGCCATCCCTTGCAGCGTGGCTTGTCAAGCATGTCATCCCAAGCAGACAGACATTGATCCCTTAGAATGACACCAGTAATTAAGCCAATTGTTAAAACTGATCATTTTGTCTTTGTACTGTGGCATCATTCTTGGTGAGGGTCAGATGCTGCTCAGGGTCAGGGTCATACCTGCCTGGGCTACATAATCAGAGAGCTCCTCTATGTCTCTTTTCATGTAGTCCAGGGAGGTGCCTCAGGTCGTTCACACCGGCATGTACAATGACTGAGTCATATTTGTACTTGCTGTGGAGTGACCTGAGTGCTTGTGTTATGTGGCGGATTCTAGCTCCCGACAGGCAGCTTACTGTGACCTTTTCCTTGTTCAGTCTAGTGAGCGGGACGTCAGTGTGTCTGACTATGGAGTCACCTATTACAAGTGTGTCTGGCATGTTGTTTGGCCTTAAGGGCTGTGACTGTTTAGCACACTGACTATGTGAACTATGTGTTGCATGTGCTATGTCTTGAGATGGCGGTTGCTTGGGTGTCTGCTTTGGAGGCCTCTATTGTTTTGGTAGATTTTTAATCAGTGCCTCCGAGTATGTTTTTGTGTGTTTATGTGTTTGGTTTGCAATTGTGATAGTTCTATGTGAGACTGGGTTTGTGGTGTGCGTGGTTACCTTCTCCTCCTGACTGGTCTTGCCAGTACTGAATTGAGGGAGCTCAGCCTCCAGTTTGGCTATATAGTTGCATCTCTCGCATATATTTGTATTTGTTGGGAGGAGGAGAGGGTTTTCTGTGTACATGAGGCAATTGTAACATTGCCTTAAGATTCCCAGATTCACCAGCTGAACAGGAGAGGACGCTAGCAACTGACCCTTCGACATGCTAGAAATAGTGAAAAAGATTGCTGTGTAACTGAGTCAGAAAGGACCTATAGGGAAATGGGTACTCAAGGGAATTTAGGTGAATGAAGTACTTTCTTTTGTTTAAGAGTGCTTTACTTGTATAAATAAATGCTTTAGGAGCAAGTGCTGAGCTTTTCAGATAGAGTATAGGCTGTATAGATTGCAAGTAGAACAGTTCTAAGGGAAAAATTGAAGAGCAGACTTTACGGAGCCAGAAATAGTTTAAACTTGATTAACCGGCGCTGCTCTATGCTGCTCTATGAGCAACTCCACGCTAATTCGCGCTAAAACGCGCTAAAGCGCGCAAAAGCGGGCTTTATAGCAGGGGGTTGAAAAGAGCCAGGAATTGACCCAAAATGGCCAATAAACTACAAGTTCTGGGCTGGAACCAATCCTCTAGGGACAAATAGGTTGCTCAGTGCTCCCCACTCCCACTGGTGAGACAAAGAAGCTTCCTCTTATCCAAATAAGGGTATGGATAGCACAGGAACCAAGACAAAGCCCACACCACTACACATTGGCCACTCCCTACTCCTATAGTCCCATCCCATCAGTTGACTCACTCCATGTAGCCTCAGAACTCCTAAACCTTTAGTCCACAAACATTGGTGACATGAGCAACCAAAAAAATACTATTTGCAATTTTTGTGTTGTCCCACATGGGACACGCATATGTTTCTGTCAAGATTAGACTCTATACTTCATTACATCCTTACTCCCATTAACTTGACACTACAATAAATGAATATGTATGACTATGTGGTAATGCACGTTACACATAAGAGCCTAATTATGTATGTGATAGGCATATTTCTTTTACAAATAAACCAGTTTAGTAATTGGCATTGCTGTAGCAGGCAGATCGCAGGAATGATTCCATGTGTGTGAAAGTCCTCACATTTGATTAGTTTCAGCACAGCACTAACTTCGGACATTGTACACACTTCTGCGTTTTAGCAGTTTCGTCCCGTCCCTCTTCTGCGCAACCTATTATTCTATCTACTCTCAAGGTTTGTAAGGGCACATTCATGTCATTTATGTCAGCAAATGGAATGAATGTGTTACAGAGAATGTACTTCTACATATAGATGTCTGCATGTGTGTTTGCATATATACTTATAACGAACTCGCTGACCTCCACAGGGCAGTCCAATTAGAACCAGCCCATCCAACCCTGGCATGCCTGGCTCCATAATTTCATACCTATAGTTCCTCCACCCTACCCGTGTTCAAAATACACGCATACCATCCATTGTCCACTTGTTATCGCAGCCATGACACAACTCAACTCATTGACCTCTCTCAAGCGTTAGGGGCCCTACATGTATGTTGTCCCAACCCATGTATTCTCAGGCTCTCCCACCATTTAGTCTTTGAACATACCTGCCCTTGCTTGTGTAATGGTCGGATGGCCAAATGGTCTATCAATTTTTGAGTAGTCCCCCCAGGGACTACCCTCTGTGTGTAAAGTAGACTTAGCAAATCAATAATGTTACTCGCACTGGTAATATTCTGCCTGTGGTGTGAGTAGCAGTGCTTTTCTGACTCCTGCCTAGCTGGATATGACATACGCTGACTGCGCTATATAATTCTGGGATTGCTGTTGATTCCCTTTCATTCCTTTTGTATGCTTTATTGTTATGTTGTTCTTTCTTCATAGATATATATATATATATATATATATATATATATATATATATATATATATATATATTATATTATATATCTGTATATACTTATATACATTTCCTGTGCTGGGCACTGCTTAGACCTACGCAAGTGCACTCAGACTTGCTTACTGGTACTTATATGTGTTTACTGCTGCTTATTTGTGCTTACACCTGCTTACTAGTACCTTATTCATTATGACAGTGCCACTTTGCTTGAATGATATTTAAGTTAAATATCTCATGGGATACTCTTATGTCAGTTTTACAGCAAAATGACATTCATCCCACATGGAAAATGACATGTGCTATTGTTGGGCTCGAACCATGAATGCCTGTTTGTTAGGCAGATGCTCTAAACACTACACTATTGACACTTACATCATTTCTGCATGTTTTTCTCTATTTGAATGAATAGGATGTGTAAGCTATGTTCAGCGGAGGGCAGTGACGCGCAGACACACTGCGCTTTGCTTACACCTTTGATATTGCAGCAATTCAAATGTATAATAGGGACACAGAGACAGGGAATCTAATTGTGAAAGTTCTAGGGACAGGGCTTAATATTCCACTACATTCTTGTGTGTTTACTACTTCCAGTTTATTTCACTGTTCATGGACACTCTTGTATGCTTACATACATTTTGGTATCCACGGACACTGAATTACTGACTTACTATTAGGGCGGGCTCTACTAGTAGGCATAGTAGGTTTCGCAAGTATCAGGGCATGTTTACTCCTCCGTAGAGCACTTGTACATGCCCCCTGCACTCGCATATGTTTCCTGTGCACGTCGAGGTTGTAGCGGCGTGCCCTCATACATATTCATATGGCGCTGCTGCACCATCTGTAGTGGGGACACTCAGCATAAGGCTAAAACCATCCTTGCACCGAGCTTCTTGAATCCCATGGATTGTCTTTTCACTCAAATGCCTTGTACCCCTTGGAAACATATGAACCTAAGTTGTTACGGATATCTTTACAGCAATTTCTTCATGATACATTGAGGTTATGTTAATCCTCTTTAAAACAATGGTAAGACATATTATAAATGTGACACATGATTTTATATTCATGTACCTCAACAAATAAGAAAGATGATGTGAGGTTAAGAAATTTTATACCAAAAGATAGCAAATTGCTATGACAGGGCATATTATGTGAGACTGAATAGTCTAAAAATGAAACTGATTTTATAAAATGTGTTTCATCGAGATATTTCTATGTTTTTTTGATGTGTAAAACATTATTTATTAGCCAGTTTGGTGGCTAATCACCTGGGAAGAAACTGGCATAAGGGAGGGAGTGGTGTAATAGTTAAGCCCCAGGATTTAATAAATTCCATGTAGGCACACTGTAGAGCTTACACAAAATGTTACTGTGTCTGTGAACTTGGTTCCCCTTGGCAGAGCACCATGCATATTAATCATGGAGCTTTGCCGAGAGAGAGCCATGGAACATGGTTATTTAATCAGTGTAGGGAGTGTAGTGCCAACTGTGTCAGCAGATGAGTAAGACAATCCCTGCACTGTCCAACTGTATAATCTCAATGTTTATTTTATTGTTTTTAGTGTTTTTTTTTTTTAAAAGGATGTTTGCGTGGCATGACGCAGAGCACAGCAATGATATGCAGCACCAAGACACCTGCCAGACATCTAAAAATAGAAACCGGATGCAATTATTTATTTAAAGGTCATGTTTAAGCATAGCTGAGCGAGTTTACACTCCACAGCATGGTGCTCACCAGTGCTTATAGGCAGCTCAAAAGTATATGTAAAGGTGTAGCTAAATTCCGTGCATTCTTGTAGCTAAATGGGTAGAGTTATGGCCTCATGAGCAGTAGGTGCAGGGTTTGAATACATGGAAGGGGAATATTTTTGAAATACAAATTATACCAATTATTTTTAAATTCTGGTCTGCTGCACTCCACTAAGCCCTGCTAAGATCTGCTAGGCACTGCATAAACACAATAACATCTGAAAATGTTTATGCACTGCTCGGCTCTGTTTATCTGGTTTATGCACTGCTAAGCACTGCTAAGCATATGGGTTTTCCAGTTTTTGCACTGCACAGCTCAGCTGCGCTGGTTTTCACAATGCTAAGTGACACGCTGCATTTCTAACTGTTGCCCAATGGCAAGTAAGGGTGGAAGAGTAGGCTATATTAAGGCCAATAGGTGGGAATACAGCATAATTAGTGGAGTTCTGTCTCTGAAGGATACTATGGAAGGCATTGGTGAGGGTTTATGCTTTTGGCGCAGTGTTGGGGCATCCTGGAGTGTTCTGCAGGGAGGTTACCAGGGCTCAGAGTGCAAGACAGAGACCTGGGACTGGCTGGCAAGGGAACTCACCAGTACAACTGGTATTCCCCCACAGGTGAGCAGTGTCGTCACCACCATGATGTCCTGAAGAGATGTAAAGGTGATCTCTTGGGCACCTGGATCCAAGAATTTCAGGCAGGGGATGTCCCACATGTATGTAAGTGCTTTTTACCTCTGTACCACCAATATCTAATCCGAATGTCTGCTAAACTGGTATGCATAATGGTGTGCTTCTCTCCCAACAGCTGCAGAGGAGAGGGCTCGCAACCTCGAGGTACATGCCGGGCACTTGGCCAGGTTGTGCAGTGAGTGTGTTGAGTATGGATGCATTATGCTAACTGTAGTGAAAAAAGCAAGAAAGAGTAAAACATTACCTGCAATAAAGTATGTATATTAAAGTTTGTATTTCAATAAATGTGGACTTAGAGCTGTAGTGCAATAAATGAATAATGCCAACTGTAGTGTAATAAAAAACATGAAACAATATCATTACCTGCATTAAAGTACATACAATAAAGTCTATAGTGCAATAACTGTGGAAGTAGAGCTGTATTGCAAGACATGAATAATGACAACTGTCGTCCAATAAAAACTTGAAACAGTACCAGAAACTGCATTAAAGTATATACAATAAAGTCTGTAGTGCAATAAGTGTGGAATAAGAGCTGTTTGTCAAGAAATGAATAATGCCAACTGTTCTGCAATAAAACATGAACCAATACCAACAACACCAAGGTAAATTGTGTACATCAGGCTTGTGTTGATTTAAGTATTGCAGTCCAACTGTATGCATTCAGGCTGTAAGGTAAGGTGCTGCAGTCAAGTATAACACTGTAATAGCTATAGCATGCAACTATAATGGCAGCCAAATGTCTTAGTTAACACATACAGTACCATGCAAGGCTGTTTCTAGGCTAACATTGTCCACATAATGCTCTGTCATCCACAAATAGCAGGTAAGCAAGGTATATGGGTGAGGTAGCCCACTCCATGATCTCATATTATTTGTTGACTTCACAGATATTTCAAACTAATAACAATATATAATGTACACCTGCATTCTATATACTAATGTATAGATTACCTGCTATCTCTGTCATGCTTGTATTTAATGCATGTGTGTTCTATTGTCACTGCAGTCTAGTGTACAACTGTAGTAGTACTACCAGGTCATATATTGGCTACATGTGAGCTCTAGGCAAATATCAGTCAGTCAGTAATCAGCAGTGATTCAGTAGCTCAGTTTGTTAAATGCTCTGTCTGTAGTACATTTTGCCACACACAGACCAAGATTCGAATCCCAGTGCTATGTAGCACTAAATATTACAGTATCAGTCACATAATATTTACAGATTCTCTCTCTCCACAGGAACTACAGGTAAATGGGTGAGTTAGCCCATATTATGAGTAAATAATTGTGTGTTTAGATGTCACAGAATGTTAAAATCATTAGCAAGAATGTGAAAGTGCAGCATAACATAAAGGAAATAAATATAATAATAAAATAAAATGAAATAAATAATGTGTAATCTTGGTATGGCTGTATGCCTAGAGTGTCTGTTCAAAGTTGCTGCAGCCAGTTTATGGATTTCATGCAGCTGTCCTCTGCAGTCACTGCTATTGGGTTCTATCCCCATACCTGCCAAGCAAGGCATGATAGTTGTTCAGTTTCTGTACTGTACATATACATAGGTTCATAGGTTCATAGGTTCATACTAGGCTATCTGCCCTAGGGCATTTATAAGCCTAGCCAGAGTGTGTGTGGCTTTCACCACCCCTTAGGATGAGAATACTATACCCATTAATTTGCTGTGCCTCTGTCCAGCAGTGATACAGAGATGATTCCCGGGGTAAACCTACGATTTTCCATCCACTCGTCAAGATTTCTCTTGAACAGAGTCAGTGAGGGGCTCTGCCTCACATGGACTGGGATTCTGTTCCATAGTGTAGGGAGTCTCTGGGTGATGAATCTGTCCCTCCAGCACGTCCTATTTATATCCGTGTTGAGGTTTAAGTCTCTTGCTCGTGGCTCTGGTGGATTTGGATTTTTTTGAGGTGGAGCATGTCCATTAATTCCGGGTTGGACATGGCCTTGTATGTCAGGCACAGATCACCTCTGAGCAGACGGTATGCACTGAATAGAGCTGGAGTTTCTTCAGTCGGGCATCGATGACATATGTTTGTGCCCTTTATCCTTTTGGTGAGGAACTTTGGGGTCTTTCCAACTGCTGCAGGTGTCGGGTAAGGTACATTCAATGGGGCATTGTACTCAATCATTGGTCTGATAAGTGAAGAGTACAGGGGTACAATGACCTCTCCTGATCTGGATGTGAATCCCTTCATGATCAGGTGGGCAATGTAGAAGGTCTTCCTAACCACTTTGGCAATGTGAGTGTCAAAAGAGAGGTTACTGTCAACTTGGGTCCCCAGGTCCCTGATAACTTCTTCCGTGTTTAATGGATTACCACCTATGTGGTAATTAGGGGTTACCTTGTTTTTCCCAAAGGGTATGACTATACATTTTTTGGCATTTAGCTTAAGGCCATGGCTCTGGCACCGTTACATGTCTCTCAAGTGTCACTCTGTCATGTAATGAAATTAGTAGTGCACAATCTGTCACAAAATTACCATCAGAATGATTACCTAAATTGCAAAGTATCACTACATCAGCCCACAGTACACCTTAGCAGTTATATAGGTCCACCTGATATGCCAGTGTTCTGTGTAGTAATTTACTCACAGTTGTTCCTGTTTGGCCTATATTGTCCCATGGGAATAGCTTGAGAGGTACGTACATGGTACAGCAGCTATAGGGGACTTGTACACATAAAGAAAGAATAGACGGATAGAGTAGATAGTAGTACTGTTGTCAAGTAAATAGCCTGCAGTGGTACTAATGGAGTGTTTTTCTCTCTCTCTCTCCACCCCTTATCTTCATTCTTTGTTATGGTTATCCATTGGTTATGGTTTACTATTCACATATGTTGTTAAATTACCTGCATTTTTGGGCATGTGTATTATTATCGTTATGTATTATAATGGTTGCATATTAACATATCCTGCTGAATTACCTATTTTGTTGGCCTTATGCTGTAACTGTTACTGGCATGCTTTTAACATTCTGACTGTTCTGCTTTGTATTTTTGTGTTTCACATAATAAGCACTGACATGTAATTGGGTTATTTCCACTGTTGTGGCATGCTGTTATTACTATGTTTTGTTCATAACTAACATATACTTATTGCTATACCTCCATCACCACAGAACATCAGGGTAGGCCGGTTCCTGGTGGTCCACCTACCTTGCCTCAATTGGCCATGGCACCTGGTCATAGCATATCTGAGACGCAGGCTGGTGGTACCCCCTACTGCCCCTGCACCACCTGTGGCATTGGCTGAAACCACCTCAGGAGACAGGGCCAGGCCTCCCTCTGGGAGCAATGGCGGAGGGGCTGCAGTCACCCAACAGGAACTGCTGGCCATGGTGCACAGGATTGTTCATCGGACCTATGAACATCACCTGCACCAGATTCAGAGAACACTGGCCAACCTGGTGGGGCAGGCTGGCCCTGGCACCCAGCCTCCAGCACAGCCACCTTCGGGCAATAAAGGAGCAGTGCTGGCTGCCCATGGATGTGGATGTCAGTCAAGCTGCTGCTATCTGGAGGCACATGTGACTCCGATTCCACAGCACCCTCCCTGTCCAAGGTGTTTACCCCCCCCCACATATGTCACACACTTCCTCTGTCTACTGTCTTGTTTGTCTTGTCTGTCTGCTATTGCATCCTCTCCTACCCAAATTACCTCCCCACATATACCTATGTCCCTTCCCCAACATTCCGCTCTTTCCTTAAAAAGAAAATGGGCACCTGTCCCACAAAAAAAATAAATAAATAAATATCGCCCCATACACTTCGCACGTGTCCGCTGAACAAAACTAATTTGGTCCAATTGGCTTGACAACATATTTACGTTGTCCTCACCCCTCTCTCTGGGGTTTGAGAGTCAAAGTTCATCTACAAAACCTATGAAAATGCACAGCTATTGCTGTACAAGAAATGGATAGCTATTGTTCTTTTCTACACCCGTCCTGGATTCCCTACCTGCATTTTGCATTGTTTTTCCTCAAGCTTGCCCCCATTTCACCGCTTTCTTACCACCCCCTTTTTCTTTTCTTTATATTTGTTTAGTGTGGGTTTGTGCAGATTTGCACAAACCGCTTCACTTAGCTCAGCTTAAATGTCTATATGTGTCTATTACATTATTACGCACAGGTAGAGAATAAATACTTCTGCAAATTGTTGAACCCAAGCCCCAGTCAATTATAGCACACTGCATTAACCCACCACGCTACACAGGCTGTACATTAAATAAGTGTTTCCAGTGAAATATACTGCTTGCTACTTACAGACATTACACATGTAACTGAAATAAAAAAACTGATGTGAAAACTGAGAGTGTACCCTGGACTCTGGTGCAATATTAAATAATAATGAAGACATACTAATGGATGTAAGTGAGGCCTGTGATAGCAGGTATATGTGCCCTTTTATCAGAAACTTATGGGAAGACACCTGCTAAAGCAGCAATGGCAAAGTACATGTACAACTGGGACCCTGATGCAGAAATACAACCATATAAATCCACACGCTCATAGATGTAGAAATGTTTCTCACAGCCTATATATTTGCACATACATCCTGCAAATGAGCATGCTTTTGTAGTGTCTCAGTAGCTCAGTCTGTTAAATGTCTTACATGTGGTACATTTTGCCACACACAGTCCTGGGTTCAAATCCAGTGTTGTGTCACACTTCAATTACATTATTGTGAAGACAGCAAGTAATGACTTGAGTCATGCAATCTTATTCCCCACAGGTTACTGCTACTTAATTAACTGCTACCCAGTTTTGCAAGACAAAGGTCTGTAGGCAGAGATATAATGCACATATCCATATAGCCTAACTATATGTCACCTACTACTCTGTTAGTCGCACTGTTGCATAATAGAATGCCCTGATTGCACTGTATAAAATACCCTTGCCCTGGTGTAATGACAGGCCTGACACAGCTGACGCAGTTACATGTACAGCTTGCTGTCCACCAAAGTGTTCACACTCCCCCCTGTAGCATATACAGCTGTATGTAAAGGTAGCTGCTACAGATCTGCCATACCTTCCAACCTCCAAGAACAAGGGATCCGGACACAGCCATACTTAATGGGAGGGGTGGGGCAAAGGCCCACAGATCGGGACATGTTTAACAGTGCCCCTACAAAGATAGCAAGTTGATAGAATAACAACTAATGCAGTAGCATGCATAGTCTGACAGGTATGCAGTGTGACACACACATGTGTCTCTTCCCTTACTGACCTCAGTGCAAAATGATTGTTAATGCACTGCCAGATGACCACAATGGCATGGGACACTGACCAGACATATGAGACAAAACTGTGGACATACATCATACATCTCTACAGTGGACAGTGTATGTACCTACCCTCTGTGATGCTGCAGTTTCCACACCTCAGTCATGTCCATCTCAAAAACTAAGACAGGGGCCAAGGCCTACATGAAGGTTTTATATGTTGCACTGTGGTGGCATGCCATTGGTTAATGATAGTGAAATACATCTGTTTTGGCTGCAATTAACAATTCTGAGCCACAGAGTGCTACAGAGGCAATTATTTGCTAATAGGTTCATAGGTTCATAGGTAGGTACTAGGCTATCGACCCTGGGGCCTATATAAGCCTAGCCAAAAAGGTTCCCTGGCTTTTGCCACCCAAGAAAGTTATTTTCCTGTGCCCCTGTCTAGCAAAGCCACAGAAGTGCTCTCCAGGGTGAATTTCCTATCTCCTATCCAATTGTTGAGATTTTTCTTAAAGAGGGCTAATGAGGAGCTTTGCTTGACATGAATGGGTAGTCTGTTCCAGAGCATGGGAAGTTTCTGGAACAGGAATCTATCCCTCCAACATATTCTGTTTATTGTGGTGGCAATGTTTAGGTCCCTGGAGCGAGTGGCTCAGAGAAATTGGGGTTTCTTTAAGTGTAGCATGTCCAACAAATCTGGGTTTGACATGGCTTTGTATGTTAGGCAGAGGTCGCCTCTGAGTAGGCGATAAGCAACGGAGTAGAGCTGGAGTTTTTTGAGAAAGTCTGCATATGGCATCTGTTTGAGGCCTGTAATCCTCTTAGTGAGGTATTTCTGTGGCCTTTCTAATTGTTGTAGATGTCTTGCGAGACACATGCCAAATGGGGCGTTGTACTCTATAATGGGTCTGATGAGGGATGAGTAGAGAGGAACAAAGACCTATTTTTTTCTGGAGGTGAACCCCTTTATGATGAGGTGTGCCATGTAGAAGGATTTCTTTATTACTGTGATGATGTGATTATTAAAGGAGAGATTACTGTCCACCTGTTTCCCAAGGTCTCTTATCACACTTTTGGTGTTTAGTAGGCCACCGCCTATGTGGTAGTTCTTGGGTATAGTGTTTTTCCCATAGGGGATGACAATGCACTTCTTGGCATTGAGCTTGAGGCCATGACTTTGACACCAAGTATCAGTATGAGTGAGGCCCCTTTGTAGAATGTCCACATCATTAGGCAATTCTATTATGGCACCTAGTTTGCAGTCATCTGCAAACTTTGTTAGCCAAAGACCTGCTATATTAGCCTGGATTTCTGAGAAGTAGATGGCAAACAGGAGAGGACCCAGGACTGAGCCCTGTGGTATTCCACTTGTCACTGGTCTGAAGTTGGATTTGGAGTCAGCTACTTTCACTGTGTGGGTTCTGTCAGTGAGCCAGTTGGTCACCCATCTTGTGACATAGGGATTTATGCCCAGTCTAGTGAGTTTATCTATAATATAATTCCAGAGTGGGGGATAGTGTCAAAAGCCTTGGCAAGGTCAAGATAGGCTGTGTGTACCACCTTACCCTCTTCCACAGCTCTGGTGACTGCTTCAAAGAAGTCAATCAGGTTTAGGAGACATGACCTACCTTTTATAAACCCAAACTGAGTGGGGTACAGAGTTTGGAGGTTACCTATGTCCTTGTTTATAATCTAGAAGATGATACGTCCCATGGCCTTGCAGACTAGGCTCATCAGGCTAATGGGGCGGTAGTTCCTGGGGTCTGTGGTGGCGCCCCCTTTGTGGAGTGGGATAACCATCGCTGTGCACCATTCAGTAGTCACAAAGTCTGAAGTGAGGCTATGATTGAACATGGTACTTAGGTGGGGTGCCAGTTCATTCTGTAGTTCGTGCAGAATGCAGCCTGGGATGTTGTCAGGTCTCATGGACTGCTGTGTTCTTGGCTTTGAAGAGTGCTTTCTTTACTTGTGCAGCCATGATTATAGGGGCTTTGCATTCTTCTGGTATAGTGATGGGCCCTTTGGGGGTGAGGGGGACTGAAGTTTGCACTGAACCTATCTGTCAGGATGTTGGCAATGTCAGTTGGTTCTGTATATTTAGTGCCATTGTGCTATAGCTCAGAGCAGATCTGAGTGTCGCCATTGAGATTCTTGACATAGCTGTAGAATGCTTTGTGATTGTCTTTAGAATCAGTGGCGATTTTATTTTCATAACTAGCTTTGGAGGATTTTATGAAAGATCTCAGCTTCTTACTGAGGCTGACCAGGGAGTTCCTGCAATCAGGGGATTTTACTCTTTTTTGCAACAGCTTCTCCCTTCTGTTGTAGAGTTTGTTTATGGCAGGGGACCACCAGATTGGCTTCCTTTTTATGGAGGATAGTGTCTTGGTTATGTTGGGGATGGCACGATCCATGCAACTCATGTATGTGCTTATACAGTGCATTTGTATAGGATTTAGCAGTTGTACCTCTATTTTCCATCTGTATGGGTGTCATGAAGCTTGCCACTTCTGTTTAAGAAGCATGAAGTTGGCTTTGGAGAAGTTTTTTTATGGCGGTTTCCTTAATGGGAGTGGGGGTGGGATATTGATGTCTAGGGTGATTAGCTTGTGGTTGGATCTGACCAGCGAGGAGTTCACCTCTGGTGTGCAACATCGGTTGCCCATATTGGTAATGATCAGGTCCAGGATATTGCTGCCCCCTGGTGGGAGTATGGACAAGCTGATCCAGGGTGTTGGAATTTATGAATTCCAGAAAGCCTTGAGCAAATGAGTTAGTACATGAGTAGTTTTCCCAGTTGATGGTGGGGTAATTGAAATCGCCCATTATTAGGGTATTGGGCTGTACCTTAATATTACCCAGTATTTCAAAATACGTGGAGTGGGCATCCTGGGGCATGGCGGGGGATCTGTAACAAGCTGCAACCTGGATTGCAGTCTTGCCCAGTGTTAGTTGCACTTGGATAATTTCGGATGCATTATGTTGAGCAACTAGACTTGAGGTGTGGATATCCTTAATGAATATGGACATGCCTCCTCCTTTAGTGTTTCAGTCCAGGTTAGGTGGCTGAAAGGTGTGGTATGAGTTATAGCCTGGTAATGCAGGGGTGCTCTCTGGAGCCTTGAACCAGGTCTCTGTCACTGCACAGATGTTGATGTTCTCCATTTTAAGGAGTGCCTAGACTGAGTGCATTTTGAGGTTTAGACTTTTAGCATTGAGTAGCATTACCCTCAGATTTTGCTTTCTTATACCTGCTATGGTGGTGAGTTTGTCACTTGAACCTTGCCTAAAAAGGCACTATAGGGGTGGCAAGAGCTTTAGCCAGTATCCGGAATCCCAGGAGCAGTACCTTACAAAGGCAAGCAGATGGTTACAGGGAACAGGTCTGTATGAGACTTAACATGCACAGAGTGTATTATCAAAAGATTACAGGAAGCAAAGTTCAGCAAAGGAGTACTGCATTCCACCAGGTATGTAATAGATTTCTACATATAACAGGATGCAGATGGGAGGATGGAAGTATGGGGAATAGAGATTACAACAGTAAGCCTGTCTTAGATCTATGGTGATGACATGTCATTGATACTCTGCTGTCCTACACCTAGATGCATGCCTCTCAACTGTCCCTAATTTCAATCACATCTCAGCTCAGTCCCTGTCAACCCAACCTACAATGGTCAGCTGTTGTAGGAAAGCTAGTGGATTACAGTCCCTGTTTCTGTTGACATTTGCCCCTGTTTGGTTGAGAGCTATGTTTAACATACCTTTCAACCTCCTACAGCACAAACTCAGGACAAAGTCATAATTAATGGTGGGGGGGGTGGGCCCAAACTCATGGTACAAACCTGAAGTGGTGATTCTACTAATGGCATATCATTCTCAGTATAGGTGTACATGGGTGTTATGTATAATTCTATCACATACACTGTCATATTGCTTACCTTACAGGTGTATTGTATTGGCAATGTTAACTTGATGTACACGCCAAGACAATGAGAGCACTGGTAAACAAAGTACGAAAAACACAATCCGAACAGGCTGAAGGAATATTTATTAATCCCAAGTCAAATTGTAGCAATTGTAGCAAAGTAAAAGCAATACTTATTGATATAAAACTCACAATACAAATGAGCAGTTGTGATAAGCGCTTTCGTTTGGCTGTGCCAAACTTTTTCAAACAAGAGTGTCGTCATTTCCTATCATTTAAATACCACAAATCTCAATGATACAATACATTGTAGCTGTAGTCCATTCCCAATTCTTTAAAGAGATACAATACATTGTAACTATATGTTCATCCTAAATTCTTTAAAAATAACCAACCTCTGAAAACAGACAATTCGTAACCGAGAAAATAATATAAAATATATTAGAAAAAGTAAAACCTTTAAACATATTAAAAACATATGGTATGTTACATTCACATACATAAAGAACAGATGTATATAGAAGAAATATACCTATACTAGATTAATATGTGTACCATAATCTATTTAAAATATAAAAAATATATATATATATGACCTTTTTGTATTTTTTAACCAAACTAAAAAATTCACGGTCGTAAAATACCAAATCATGTACAATACATTAAATGAATGCACACGTAAATGTTCGAACAAGCAACATGACTATATTGAAAATGTTTTGTTGCCAGTTCATGTGTTCATGACCACAGATGGTGAACTGTCCAGTCTACCATGTAATGTCCACAACTGTCCAGCATACACATGTGTAGGGCTAGCAATGGGTTTGACTGTGTGCACGCACACACTCAAACACAGACACACACATGGCACCTCTCTATGGCCCATCTAACCCACACCCCTTCCTGATTCACACACATGCTGTCATCTGTTTGGCACAGCCTAGGACTCTGGCACTCCCACACCACACAATGTACATGTGATGATACCTGTGCCACATCCCTGCCATCCGTGGCATTGATGCAGGGAAATGCAAATATATGTCTGATGTACAGGGTGACTATATTACTTTATATGTATTTGTATAGTGCAATATTGTTTTGCCATGGCACTTGTGGGCCACTACAAGTATTGTATGCTGGTATGTGTCATAACTACACATCAAACTTTGTGTATCTTTGTTGCATGATGTTAGACTGGCAGTAGAGTTACAGAATGACAGGTGTGTCATGGACCTGTGTATGTGTCCATTCCAGGTGTCTGAGGGGTTAAACAATGGACACATGGTGGCAATACAGTGGCACAGGATGGCATGGTGGCACAGCAGCCATATAATGTCAGCAGGGTAAAGCAGTATACGTGCATGGCTCCCTAGGTGCATATGTGTATAACAGTGTATCAGGGGCAATGGGGGCAGTCAGCATAATCATTCATTTGTACTATGTGACAAGGTCTGCTACACTAAGATGGCACACATCAGTTATGCTTATGTGGAGCAGGGCAATTTAGAGGTCAGCAGAGAGTCACATGCCCATAAAATGCATAACCATTGCACAGAGATAAACCATATGGGTATGTACATAGTGCTGTGAGGGGATATATTTACACACACACACACACACACACACACACACACACACACACACACACACACACACTTGGATAATGTGAGATTAGAACCCCTACCTATCTACTATTACACACTACAGCTTGCAGTACGTATTGCAAGCACCATGGCGTTTATCTAATATTAGACTGTTAACCAGTGCTCTTAAGGTGGATGACATCAGCAGGCCTTGTAAACGAGGCCAATGTAGAAGCCAGCAGCTAGTCACAGGACCTTAAAATATATAGCCATTGCACAGATATAGGCCAGATGGGCATGTCTGTAGTGCTGCAAGGGGATATATTTATACACCCATGCATGTGTTAAATGATGTGAGATTAGAATCCCTACCTATTTAGTATTACACACTACAGCTCACACTTCTTATCACACATGCCACAGGTTATGCCTGTTGTATATGTGGATGCAGGCAGAGTACTTGTGGAATATTCAAAGTGGCCTTGTGTTAGACAGCATGTGTGGCCTGCAGAGTGATACTGCTTGGTACTGTTATTGCATGTAGTGTTCCAAGAGTGAGACACCTGTTAATATCCCTGCTATGTGTGTGGAGTTACCAGTATGGCAATATGTGGCTGTTTGCAGTTTGATAGGTGGACATGTGGCCAGGGACAATATGGCCTGTCCAAGGCATGCATTGCACCCATTGTACATTACACCACCTGTGTACCTGTGTCTGTCTACAGAGTGACAATCTGCAGGCGCAGGGATCTGTGGGTGAATGGATTATATACTGCTGCAGCCTTGGTCTGGTTCCATCAAAAAACTGTTGTGATGTGTAAGTGTAGATAACCCCAGCATTCCGGGGTATGTGGGGACATTTGTACATCCCCACACATATCTATGTAAATGTGTATAACAGGGATGTTTCCTTAACTGTTGTGTGCATACATTATGTAAATGTGTTATGTAGATATATGTGGAGAGTCTATGTATGACTGTACTTTATATATATATATATATATATATATATATATATATATATCTTGTTATTTTATATATATATATATATATATATATATATATATATATGGATTCACTTTATAACCTCGAAATACTGAAATTTCGAATTTCAGTATCTTGAGACTATAGAACCGAATCCACAAAACACCGACACAAAAAAAATGCAAAATTCACAACACTGAAAACACCACACACACTATACCACACATACACCACAACACCCACATCACAACATAAACAAACAAAACTACACACATACACTGCTCATACACACATAAGCAGGGGGCAAGCCCCCCGCACCCCCCACACCCCCCTATTTATATATACTAACTCCGAGATCGCACAAACACAAAACATAAGCCAACTCACACACACACATTCTCCAACCCCTCACACACACATCAAACACATCAGCACACTCACACACACTCTAACTCCCACTCAAAACCCTTAGAAAACACTTACCTGACATAACACCTACATCCAAACATGGCACCGCGCACCATCAAAACACAACCCCAGACATTACACAGCGTAAGGTCATAACCGCAAATTCGACATATATTCGAGTTCGTGATTATGACCCTTCACTATTTTTAACATTCGGCTTTATAGTCTCAAGATACTGAAATTTGACATTTCAGTAATTCGAGGTTATAAAGTGTTTCCATATATATATATATATATATATATATATATATATATATATGTGTGTGTGTGTGTGTGCCACATACTGATAGATACACTAATCAAGCATGAGGGGGATAAGGAGAGAGATATGTAGATGTAGCTATAAGTATGTACAGACATATTTCTACATACCAGGTCTTTGGGCAGAAGAGGCAACAGACTTGGGTCAAGTTAGCTAAGTGTAGGCACATGCCCAGTATGACTGTCAGCACTTACAAGGTGACTCCAGGCCAGAGCTACCTGTACTCAAGTCCGGGATAATGTGTGCTGCAGGCCATTGGCTGCTGCATCTGTTGCCACAGTACTGTACTTCCTGATATTGTCCAAGGCATTCCTCAGCTGTTTGCTGTCCTTAATATGTGACTCATACCTCTCAACTGTACAGAGCTTCACAGAATGTCCAGAATATTGCCTCATATTTTTGGTCTATTTTACAGAACATTGTGGTTTTCTGGCAAATTAGTGGCAAATAGTTGAAGATTAAAGTTAATAAATAATGACAGACATTTGAGTTTCATACTCCCAGTACATCAGGAGATTCATGCTAATGTAAGACCTGTTATTATATCAACATTCAATGTTTGTAAGAGCAATATTTAAAACTTGTCCCTATTTGTGGGCCTTTGTCCCACTTTTATTCATGGCTTTGGCTAGACTTCTTGCTCTAAGAGGTTGAGAGGTAAGATGTGATTGGGGTACATGATGTAACACCACATACAGCATGACAGACTGCATACCTCTCCCTGTACATGTTTTCACATAATGTCCAGCATTTCGTCCCATATGTCTGCTCTGTTCCTCATACATTTATGGTTTTCTGGTAATATACTGTAAAATGCAGTCACTGAATTGTTGCAACAACTGACAAATGTAAGCGATGGCCTTTACATCCTGCAGCTAATCTGACCTGTTGCAACCTGCTGTTATACTAGTCACCTTCTAGGTTACTCAGAGCATGTATGTCTGTCTGCAGGTTTGGCCCTTTATCCCCCTTCTCACTCTGGCTTCGTCTGGCTTTCTTGCAGTAATAGATTGAGGGGTTATGACAGTCAGCGGAAATACCACCATATGACTGCCTCAAATGCAAAAGATGTGGCTACTGCCAGATGCATACCATCAACATCATCACCCATGCTAATGTCCCTAGCCTTCTGAGCCACACAGGCTTTCAGACAGGGATGTGTCATTCATCGCACAATTAACAGCATACAGACATACACTGTCACCCCTGCATTATGTGATACATAGAATGTGTGCCCAGGTTCTGTCTCTATGTGACAGCCCTGGAATTGGGTGGTCTGCTGATATATCATTGCAAATATACTGCTACAGCAGTTATATGGGTACACTGATTAGTTGGGGGTGGGGGGGTGACCAGCCCATGCTCTGCTGACATACACGGTCATGTGACTGTTCTGTCACCTCACTGTTTGGCATCTCCCTTGAATAATGTAGTGGGGTTTCCAGCTGTGTGGCCTAGTGAATATTATGGGGCACATACAATTGGACAGAGTACCTGTTGTCGCAAGTGGCTGTTAGATCTCTGCAAGTAGCCCAGTAGCCCACTATATTCCCTTGCATACATGAGGCAGGTCCATACATATGTTACCATATTCTAGTACCCCTTACAAGTGGTGAGTAGCTGTGTGACTTACCTTGCGAATGCAGCAGTTGACAGACCTGTAGTTCGGGGCTGACTCTGTCTGATGCATGCAGTCCACAGCCAATACATGGTGAGGTATATGTTGTGTGGGCTGTCTGGCATTATTTTGATTAATATATATGTGAGTCAGAGTAAGGTGTCAGTCCCTAGGGCCCTAGGTTGTCAGTGTTTGTGCTATGTGCTGTCTCTTGGCCAAGGCCAGGGCATACAGGGCACACCTACATCTGCCTGTAAGGACAACCTCAGAGTATTCCTCCTCAGAGTCCCGCTGTAGGTGTGGCAGTGGTGACCTAGGCACTGGTGGGGGGCTGTGTATCCCTTCCCTTTGCTGATCCTGCTACAGCTGTTTCCACAGGATCATATTATGCAGCATGGCACATACTGTGAACATGTGTACACATGCGGCTGGAGAGTACTGCAAGGCTTCACCAGATATATTGAGGCACCAGAACTGTGTCTTCAGCACAAACACATGCTCTATGATGTTTCTAGTTTGTGCATGTGCCTCATTATGGCATTCTTCGGTGTGTGTGTGTGTGCATTTCTGATGGGTGTCATCATCCATGGTTCCAGTGAGTAGCCAGCATCCCCCATGGTTCCAGTGCATAGCCAGCATCCCCCAGTAAATGGCTTTGTGGGATGTCCCCCCTAGTAAACATTTGGTACAGCTGTGATGTGTGCCAGATATGGGAGTCATGATAACTGCCAGCACACACATTTATGATAATGCTCTGTGCATTGCACATGACCTGGCAGTTGATGGAGTGGTACCACTTGTGGTTGATGTAGATTCTACCCTCCTCACCAGGAGGTGCCTTGATGTGTACATGAGTACAATCTATGGCACCCAGTACCTCAGGGTAGTGTGCTACATGGTACAAGTGTTGCAAACTGCTGGCCCTTGCCTTAGGGGTGAGGGGAAAATAAATGTGGTACTGGCATATGGTAGCATGGTATCCAGGAACTGGTGGAGTATCCTAGATGCTGATGCCTGTGAGACCTCCATCATGCCCCCAATTGTTTTTTGAAATGCACCCATAGCTAGTATCCTAAGAACTACACATACCTTAGTTTTCACTTGGATGGGTTCCCCTCTGTTGGCACTGGGTCTGAGTTGAGGTTGGCAGAGGTCACTGAGTTCTTGTAGTATGTTCCTGTCCACCCTGTAGTGCTGTATAATCTTCAGCTCATGTAGCCCCTGGAAGGTTACCCTGGACCTGAACACTCATCTCCTTCTTAGTGAAAGCCTATGGTCAGCAGCAGCAGCATTGACCTCAGCATCTAGCACATACATATGTAGCAGACCTGCAGCAGCCCCTAGCATTTCTTCAGTTAAAAGTCCCAGGTTTGTACTCCAGTGGTGCAAAGTACAGGGGAAAAATCAGATTGTAGGGTTTCTGCAACCTTTATAGTGCTCTGTTGTAGGTGGAGTATTTGTGATTGGTTACCTATGATGCATTCCACCTGTCAAGTACATCATTAAGGACTGTTAATGGCCCTAGTTCAAGTGGAACAAGGGTCATCAATAATTAAGATATCATTGGCTTTCTCAGCCAATCTTTATTTTTATTTTTTTTAACAGCTTTCTTGCTCAGCACTGCGGTGTGCCATGCAAACACATGCCATGAAGGTAAACAATGCTCAGCATTCATTGTACATGCACTCATGAAAGGCCATGCTCAGCATGGCAGCTCGTTGTGCAAACATGCTCAAACATGATGAAACACGCCCCCAAAGGTAAACAAAGCTCAGTAGCCAGTATACACATTGTCTTGCTGAACTTAGCTGTGCACTGCACAAACAAGCATTGCTGTGCTCTAATGAACTTAAAAGGATGTGGATGCACCCCCTTTTGATATCAGCTACCTCTTCTGTGGACACCAACATGGTTCTCTGCCTACACAGATGGAATCTGCGGACTCGGATACCCATTTGTGCTATTCAGTAACCCCAGCTCATTTGCATAGAGATCCATGCACACAACCTGGGAACTACATGGTTCCAGGCCCTACCTCGTTAGCAACCACAGCAATCTACCATTGTACATACTCCACATAGGATCCTATAATGTATTACTGTCACATACTACTATTTTTTGTTTTTACACTTTTTAATTTTTTTTTCTTCTTAACAGCATGTTTCCGCATTGCAGCACACTGTGAAAACATAATCTGATTATTAAAAAATATATATTTTTAATTATTTTCCATTGGGTTTTGGACACACAGTGGATAGTTTTGCACATACCTGTGTCTACTATGCTATCTCTGTACTTCTTACTGCACTTTTACAGCCCCTGTTCTCTGTTTAACATCCTGTACATCAAATTTTTCCGTGTACATTTTGGACACCAACATTGGGTCTGCAGGACTGATTATCTGCTTGCTGGATCACTCTACCACCTCATTTGCATGCAATTAATCTGCTTATGAGGTGATTTGCATGTCATGGACACTTCTGTGTTGGCGCGCTTGTGCACGGCCCTCAGCTCTGTTTACTGGATCGCACACCTGCTTACTTTTGTGTAAGTAGTGTGCCACTATACCTACAAGGAAAATAAGTCTGTGTAGGCTTTATTAAATTCCCCCAAGGTCTTTACCTCACAAATACAAGGTCCAGCATTTGATTTTGACCTCTAGTTATTAACTAAACTTGTAATAGTCTGCAAACTGATAGCCCAATACTTATCTATGAGTCTGTTAAGTAATATATCTATTATTCAAAATAACAACTGCACAGCAGAAATTCAGCAATAGAAGGCAATCTTTAAAATAAATTATTTTAACATTAAAAGTGATAGCTTATAGAATTTACTTCCTCTGGTTATTAGATAATTGAACTCAATTAATGCCTTTAAGACTTTTCTTGATAAATGGGCAGGGTCAAAAGGTTTTGCTCTCCATTTTAACTAGATGCAGACACTGCGATGATTTCCTAGGTCTTTAGTTTGTTAAAACAAACAAATTGAAACACTGAAATTACTACAGGTGTGTGTGTGTGTGTGTGTGTGTGTGTGTGTGTGTGTGTGTGTGTGTGTGTGTGTGCGTGCACCCGCGTGTGTGTATGTGTGTGTGTGTGTGTGTGTGTGTGTGTGTGTGTGTGTGTGTTTACATTTTGCAATGGTTTTGTACATTGTTGTCCCATTCACAATTCACATTTGATTTCTGCCTTATGAGTTTTCTTGCTAGGATAGCTACTAGCTGTCTATGGCTCTATACTGGATAAAGTGGGTATTACAAGTGGATGGATGAATAGATGAATGGATGGATGGATGAGAGCACTGCATAGTGTGAGATCAGTATTTAACATGTACATCAGAACATCATGGCAAATGTCATTTTGCGGATTTAAAAGGATAAACCTGAAATTTGGAATTGTTAATTAACTTAGATCCACAAAAAACAATTATGTTATGCCATTATCATTTTTATTTCAGGACCTGATTCAGTTTGATGCGAGCAGTAGAAAACAGTTGAAAAAAGAAGAAATGATGCATGCATGTAGAACAAGGCACATAGGTACATGCACACAGGTACATACATGTACACACATACTCACACTGATATTGGATGAAAACTGTCTTCTACATGTCTTTGAATTTATACCAGCTGCCAGAACCTTTACAGTTCTTGCAGATCAGTATATCCAAACATCAATTGCTGTGTACTGTTGTCTTGCTTTATTGGTCATTACTGACAATACTAATATGCAACTTGTTTAGGTTTTCACTATTATGAGTGTACTCATCCTTAATTGCTGGAATCTTAGTGAAGAAAGGCAGTTCTCAATTACTTATAAATTTCATTTTATATATATTCATTTTAAAATAATAATAATAATAGACTCACAAAGACTACAACATTAGACTCAAAAGAACCCCTATGGGTTTTGTATGTTGGCTTGATACAATATCATCATGCCTTCTGGCCCTATTAGAAAGGACCCGTATATAAGATTAAATACGAAACTATTCAGATTATACCATTTGTGAACTTGTACATAAATGAAAGAACATAAATTGTCTGCTAAACTGAATCAAACAGAAAACAAGAAAAAGGTAAGTCATACCATGTAGTTATTTCCATGAGTTAACATTTCTGCAACCATACAATAATTTTGTTATTAGCACATAGTAAGAGCAGTGCATATTTTTCAGTACTTAATTAGTATAATAAATCATATTCAGCAAAACCATTAAAACAAATATTTATGTTAAGATGGAACCTGGCTGCCCTCAAGTGGCTGGTAGCAAGGTTATGTTAACTTACTTACAGAGAGTTAGAGAGAGAGAGACACATGGTGACAAAGATTATTTACAACTTATTTACTTTTGTGGACTAGGTTAGTTTTGCTATTTTCAAAAGAGACACAGTGTGGTACTACAAGAATATTTTATGATTCTTTTTGGAAAGTGCCATGGGATCCTTAACTACGTATCCTACCACTGACTCAAGCAGCTATGATGTTGGTTTAACACCTCATCTGAAGAAATTCACCTCAGGAGTACAGCAGCAGGCTGCAAAACACACACACATACACACGCACACATGCGCACCCCCTACACACATTCAGCTCAGGAGTACAGCAGCAGCCCCCTAAAACACACATTCACCTCAGGACTACAGAAGCAGCTTCCCAAAATGCACACACACACACACACACACACACACACACACACACACACACACACACACACACACACACACACACACACACACACACACACACACGTATAACATGCTGAACTGAAGCACTGGCACTGAAACATAAGTGCAACCATTTGATGTGGGAATAGACCCTAAAACCTGCTGATCTTAATAGCATCAAAAGTAAGCATGTGCAACCTCCCAAGCTAAAGACAAAAATGGGACAGTAGAGTCTGAAAATTAAATTATGTATCATACATGATAAAAGATTTAAGCAATTATTTTAAATGTAGTATGACCTTATTCATGTGTGACTTGCATCATTCTTATCCTTTAGTAGGCTGATATTTTTCAGATGTGACACATTATGTTGTATTTAATTCATGTAGCTTTTACAATATCACTGGCTAGTGTATAAAATCACCCACTTTCTGAATTTCACCAGGCATTTAAGAGCTAAGCATAAATTCATACCAGTAGTTTCTTTTTCAGGAGTTACATGGCACATGGTAGTTTTGGGCAGTATTTCTTAAGTCCAATGTCACATTAATTGTGGCTGGACTGTTCACAGTTTTATTTACAGTGCTAAACCTCTGCAATGAACCACCATACACTACTGCCCATAGTGGCAGTTTTACAAGCCCACATGGGAAAGTAGTGATACAGTTCCCAAGGTGAAATATATCACTAACTTTCATTGGTTAGACATAGTCATGCAATGCCAGTTGTATAAATGTTGCCATGTTGACTTACAGGCATGCATTGTGGGGGAAACATACCTCCTCAGATGTCAATCTTACCATTGGTTCTCTTGTATCGCATAAAGTGCAGCTGACAAGCATGCATACAGTGGTTGCCTTCTGTACATATGTTGGCTACACACAGCATCAGTGCTGGACAGCGTTGCCTAAATGATCCTGCATAATATCATAACATCCTCACCTCAACAACCATCCTGAGAATGATAATAGGATATGGCACTAGCTAAACAATCCAAAATGAAGTGCTCTTAACTGACAGCTATAGCAAATGGCACACTCAGATGCATGTGTTAATAGACTATAGATACTACTGCATAATAAAGTGTGGATTGCAGGCATGGAAAAGTGGAGTAAACAGGGCAACACTCCTAGAAAATGTTCCCCTACCATACCCCATATGCAGTAGACATCAGAATATATGTTACATGGCACAGATATGGACAGGTGTTCAGTTAGGTGCTGTATACCCAGTTAAGACCTGCCTTCTTACATTGTATCATATATTGAAACATGTGGTCTGCAGACGAGATGGGGTATGAACCATTTCTATATTGTTTTGCTATGTGATTTAAGAGTTTAGGCCAGTCTACTTACCTCGTTCCATACTACCATATTTGTATCTCGAGTCTATATTAGAACATCAAAGTTTCAAAACTTCTAATGTTCTAATATCAAACCCTATTCAGTGAAAGCTGAAAACATCAAACATACAGGACAGCGAATTGTTTCTTAGGGAAAAAATTTGCTGTTCCAAAACACATACACACAACACAAGCACACCAAACAAACAGCAATCTACACACATACACCTAAAATCTTACACCTAACCCTACACTAAACTATACACACACCACTAACTATCCACTTACCTTAACCCAAACCCTAACCCTAAGGTCCGTCACTATCGCACACTCACCTGTGCCCTAACCCTAACTCACCTACCCCGCCCTAACCCTTACGTCCACATGATCACACACTTACCTGACCCACGCCCTAACCCTAACTCACCTAACCTGCCCTAACCCTCACGTCCACACAATCGCACACATACCTAACCCGTGCCCTAACCCTAACTCACCTAACCTGCCCTAACCCCTATGTCCACACAATCGCACACATACCTAACCCACACCCTAACCCTAACTAACCTAACCCGCACTCAATCGCACACTTACCTGAACCTAAGCTGTAACTTTCCACCACAGTGCTGAAAATACCGAAGCAACAGAAACGGACAACCAGATTCTTTCCCTAGGAAAAATTTTGGTTTTCTGTTGCTTCGATATTTTCAGCTTTCGCTGAATAGGGTTTGATATTAGAACATTTGAAGTTTTGAAATGTCAATGTTCTAATATAGACCCTTGTATCTCAGTAGTCCAGGTTGTTCTGATGGTGGCATCGATATTGTGCCAATTTTACCTATGTGGGTAAAGAGCAAAGATGTGAAGGACAGAAGAGCACAGTGGGGAAGAATTAAGATATTTTGTCATGTTAGTGCTACAGCTGGATGCAGTTGTATACAGCTTACAATTATGCACTCAACTGATCTTGAAGCACAGTTGCTTGAACTTAATACCTCAAACTGGAATTTGCTTGCATTTTCTTGCTCACAACTCAGTAGAATAAGATTTAAATAATTGCATAATAGTGAGTTGTGGATAGTCAGGGATGAGTGCACCTGGCTGGACTCTGGCCCTAGACTGGGGAGAAGGGGTATTTTGGTTGATGTACAGCATCCATCCAGATGTTTTTTTCCAAGGTACAATTCCACTAGTATACACGGAATTTATGATTATCATTTATCTTTATGTTATAGCTCTTAGTTTGAGGTGTGGAAAGTGCAGAGTTTGATCCTTGGGTCTGGTCATGGTGGGGTTGTTCTTTAAGGAATAAAAAAAAATTATTATTGTGAGTTAGGGGTTGGCATAATGATAAAGGTGTTTACCTTGTATATTGATGCTTACCTTTGGTCACTATCTGGATTGGCTAGGCATATAACAGTCTGCAGACTGACTGACTAGTTATTATTTATGAGCATATTCTGCACTGAGTAGCAAAATACCACTATTGCATGTCATTAACATGATTTTGGTTACCCTTAATGCTATAACACCCCGGCCTGCGAGCATAAAGGTTAAGGCACAAGATTACCAACTGTTTGACAAGGATTTGAAACATGACTGGGAACAACTGTGTAGCAGCAGTATTTGGACATAAAAAAGGCCTGGCAATCTACTTCTGTAATATATGCAACCAAACCCTATGGGGTGTTACCATTAGTTGATTTCTACTCAGGGGCAATTACTTAATTTTAATGTTATAACAGCAGCAGCTGTGCATATAGTCAGAGTAGAAAATAGATGTATTTTCGAATCAGGAAAAAAAATCCCACTCTCTTTCTTTGGATAGTTATATGAGCACTCACTAATACATGACTCACTGTGTCACATTTCACTGAGCCCATCATATGAACATCTGGCAACCAAACATTTCGAAAGCACAAAATGGAACATTTTTTATTGGCATATCACTCTGCCCCAACAGGAGCTCTATCTGCAAAACTATTTATTATGACCTCATTGGTCACTGCGCATTGGTAAAAATATAATTTCTCTCTCAAGCAACATTGGTTGAAAGTGCTGTCTTTAGCATGAAAACATTTTTCAGTACAATGGATTCAGTGGTTTCAGCAAAATATGTCGATAAATAGTTCTGCTGTTACTATTACATTTGGAATCACTATGTTTGTAAATACCATACTTACATTTTTAAATTTTATTTTGCATTTCTGTTAAGTTTCTTAAGATTTTTCAATATATGCCCATGCTTAGAATACTGAGACAATTCATATTCGTTAGCTCATTATATTTGTAAACACCTTTTTTGTTCAGTTTGTCATAGAAAGTACAGTCTGTGTTTTTGAGGAGCTCCAAGGTTTAACACTGAATCCATTGTTATTTCATACTTGCATTTTATGGATTATCAGAAACCAAATTCATACAGGGGGCGGAGCCAAGATGGCTAAGTGAAGACATCAGCTTTATAGAGCTCTGCAGTATTAGTCATAAAAACAGGAAAATTATTAATTTTCTTATGAATATATACTTCAACATAATTGATAATAGTTCAGACTACTTTATCTTTGTTTTTTAATAACGTTTTATGAATTTTTTTCTTGTCACGTTACTTAGAGATGGTTATTTTGAATAAAGATGAGGAATTCCAAACATTCTCATGCTGACTCTTCTTTGAAGAAATACTTACAACTAGTGACATCTGCTCTTCAGGAACTTTCTTTAAACTGGTTGATTTTCAGGAGAACCTAGAGAATCTAAAAGAGAACAGTTTTAAACAAAATAATGCCTTTAAAGAGATGCTGAAACAGCAACAATCTAAAATTTCTGACATGGAAAAATACCTTGAGTGAAATTGATGGCAGACTAAAAGATGAGGAATCTCAAACTGAATGTTTACTAAAACAAAATACTTGGCTTCTTAACAAAACAGATGATTTAGAGAAAACAGAAAAGAGAAAACAACATAAGGATCTTCAGTCTGCCAGAAAAATTAGTAAGAGAATATTTAATTTCATTTTTAAATTCTTGGAGTCCAGAAATACTGAATCTCCAGAAAGGCTTTTCATATGGTATAGAAAGAGCACACAGAGCCATAGCTAAACCCATTCCTTCTTCTCCTTCTTCTTCTCCAAGATCAATAGTAATAAAATTGTCATCATTTATTGATAAAGATCTGATACTCAAAACAGTGCGGAGGAAATCTCATTTGAAATATAAACAATATTCAATAAGATTTGATAATGACTAATATTTAAAAACAATGGAACTTAGAAAAGGATGCTGGCCTCTTGTAAAATCTCCTAGACTAAATGGCATCAAATCACAAATCATCTTCCTAGCAAAAATAAAAATACAACTTTCAAATGGAGTAAGAATCTTTAATACTTTGGAAGAAGCTTCTACTTTTTTTTAAAAAATAATAATCTCATAATTATGTCTGAAGACATGGATTGGTCTTCCCCCACTTTAAAAAGATCATCAGACAAAAATACTTGGTCTGGGATGAAGAAAAAGAAACAAAAGACTCATGTACCACCAACAAAACCACAAAAACTGCAATCAAGCAATGACTGTTATGATGAACATTCTTTTTTTTCACACACTCATTTTTATAATTAATAATTACCTACGAATTACCTAGTTTAAAGCATTCAAATTTGTCAAAATCTTTGCTAGTAAATATCATTTGTTGAATTATGTTTTCCTGTCAGGATGGATGTTATGGTATTGTTTATGTCACTCAATATTCAAACATCCACATCAGGTAACATTTCTCTCTATTTCTTTCCATGATTCTTTTGACTAAGTTAACATAACATTTCTTTATACTTTTTTATTTTATACTTAATTATATATTATTTGTTTTTAAATGTTGTGTTATATAGCCACACTTATAGTTTAACCTTACAGTTGAAGTGCTTATTTTAGAAGGCTCTTGGTTCATTCATTTCATGGGGGAGCATGCATGGTGAAAAGGGTTATTTTTTTTAAATATGCATCCATTTCAGATATATCTTCTAAAAATAATGTTTTTTTTCATTCTCATGTTTTATTCTTCATTTGTTCAGTGAGGATTGTATTGTTCTGGTGTCACTGTGTTGCTTTTTGCAGCATTAGTTATATGAGAGGAACATTTTGTTTGTAGAAATCCTGTTTTCTTTCCTTTCTAGTCTCTGCTGTTAAATAATAATGGTTCAGCTCATTTTTTTTTATTGTTGACTTACTCACATTTTTTTGGTCCTTATTGCAGTTGTTCTTACCTTGTGGCACTCTGCATAAGCTTTATTTTAAACAGTTTTTTTTCTGGCTTCTCCACTTGATGCAAAGGTGTTTTCTCACATTGGAGTTCTTGTAGGGAAGTCAGCTGTGATTCCATTGAGCTACTTCCTCTTGTGTATCATACTGATTTTCCATTGAAGGAGTCTGTTTTCCATTTTCTAATAAAATATGAGTTAAATTATAATAAGACATTCTCTAGTGTCCTTACATAAATATCATATACCATTGTAAAGTTGTCACATAGTCTATTGGCAGCATAAAGCAGTAGTGGTTCCTTGTATTTATTTTAGCCTCTTTAGCAGTTGAAAGTTTAAATTAATTTGTTGTTGCAATGTTTATCTGTTGTAGTAATGTTTATCATGGAGAGTAAGAAGCCATAGATTTCACCTAGTTGATACGGTTGGTGTAGCTAGGTGTGCGGGATGTCCCAGCGGTTGGGCGATTTGACTGCATGGATGCATGATAGGGAAATGGGTAAATTATTAACTTTTTTTATAAATAGCCTGGATAGTTTCCTTGATTGTGAGATGGTGGGAGCCCAGTTTTGGGGAGCATGCTCTCTGTGAGACTATTTTCTTTGAGAATAATCTGAGATAAGGTATTTTAATTACTGTTTTATGTAACAAGTCTGTTTATAATGTTTATAGTTATGGTTCTCACTGAAGTAAGTCATTTATGCTAGGAGTACGTCTTTCAGAATCCGAGCAGTCTCACATTGAGAACATCTTTTCAGGTGTCTGATCCTCTGTCCCCAATATTTAATTAATGATATTGGAGAGATCCGGCAGATTGTGACAAATTGCTAGCTTTGACTCTCAGGTTATTTTAGCATTAACTGCTAACATGGTCCATGAATTTGTTTTAGAGTGACAGCAAGACTTTCTGTCAACAAAACATATAGGACGGGGATGTGTTACTCATTCTGGGAACTATAGAGGATGCATATATTTGCTAAACAAAGATAAAGACTCAGAAATGTTTCTTATAGTTTTATCAAGTAGGTCATTGTTTAGAACAGGAAATTTGCTAGTAACAGGTTGTCTTTTTTTTTTTTTTTTTGCAAAACTTACTAATGTAACAGACAGTTTGTAGTGTAGTGTTTGTTGTAAATAACATTCATTCAACAATATAATAACCACTTTTGCAGTTTTAAATGCTATTTAAACTGAGTATAACTTCCATATACACTTATTTCTTGTATAATATCTTTCAGGTTTACTCATATTTAGAAATAATTAAGACTTATAAAAGACATTACATCATCTAATGATCATAACTTCACATATTTTAATGTATTTTATGTTTGTTTTGATTTACATGAATCAATGACCCTGACATAGATATTTCTATTAAAGAACTGTTCTACATATGCATGAGCATTATTTGTTTACATATCCTGAAATTAGTTATAGATCTTATGATGACCTTATTTATTTTAGTATGCATCTCATGAGTGTTATAAGAGGAATAGTGATTGCAGTGAAGTATTGGAAATAATTTTATAGTACTATTTCATGCTGAACATCAAAATGGTTTTATTATGTATATATTTATATAATAACCTACTGATTTCCCACTTAAAAGGAAATATGTATCAATATGGTTTCATATAATTTATTTGTTTAATAGAGTGTCATTTGTAGATTCATTTTTATGATATAATTATTTAGTTCTTTTTTCTTTCTTTATTTATGCTCAGTTATAATTTTGCAAAGTTGTCTGAATGGGTAACATGTTTGAATATAAGTAGATATTTATTGTCTATAGGTATTCATATATGGTTATACATGTATGTATGCTTGTAATAAGAAGAAAGGGTGGTATAAAGAGAAGGGGTGAGTGAAAGGAAGGGAAGTGAAAGGGGTGAGAATAATAAAGAGGGAAGGAAAAGGGAAAAGTAAAGAAAGGGAAAAAGAAAAACAGAAGAAAATAAAAAAATCCTTTATGTTTATTTTTTCTATATGAGCAGTGGTACTGGCAGTGCTCTCCAGGTCTACTTTCAGTTACCAAAAGCCGATAATGTTGAACATTATTTTCTGAAAACAAAACTAACAAAATTGAAAATCCCAAACCACGTAGTTTTCCCAGGGCAAGTAAACACTTGCCCAACATGGGGAAATATGCCATTTTCCCCACTGTAGTGCGATCCTGGAGTTGGTATATATATATATATATATATATATATATATATATATATATGTAGATATTTATATATTTATAAATATATATATATATATATATATATATATATATATATATATATATATATCTATGGTGGGCGTGTGGGGGACACAGTCTCCCATCTAGGTGGGTTTCAGATAGTACAGTGTGTTTTGTGTAATTTTGAGCAAGTGTTTACTTGCCCTGAGAAAATAAATACTTGGTTTGGGATTTTCATTTTCATTATTTTCTTGTGGAGAAAATAACATTCAACATTATGGGCTTTTGGTAATTGAAAGTAGATTCACGCTCTCCAAATATTCATATTTATGAGCAAATAAAGTTTAATTTCATTATTTTATCTAGCTATTATCAGTATAGACTTATAATTTATAGTTGGGAACACTTTATAATCCCAAAATTCTGAAATACTGAATTTCATAATCCTGAGATTATAAAGCCGAAAGCTCAAAAGTTCAAAACCCCAGAAGTGTGAATTTCAAAATCCTGAAGTATGGAGATTTTGAAGTAGAGCTTCTGGTGTTGCACTGTGCGAAGGGATAACTGGAAGTTCAGGTAAGTATTTATGTTTAAGGGTTTTGGTTAGGGGCTTTAGTGTGTGTCAGTTTGTTTGGTTACTGTGATATGTGTGTGCGAGGGGAATGTAGCTTGTATGGTGGTGTTTTTGTGTGTTTGTCTGTGTAGTGCGACTAGAGTTAGTATATTTAAGTAGGGGGGTTGTGGGGGCACAGCCCACCACATGGGGGTATGTAGTGTAGGTCTGAGTGTTTGTGTGTTGGGGAGGCTGTGTTTATGTGTGTGTGTGTGTGTGTGTGTGTGTGTGTGGTATATCGTTAGTGTAGTGTTTGCAATTTTAAAACTCGTGCTTCTGGGGTTTTGGGATTGTCAGATTTCGGCTTTATGATCTTGAAATTCTGAAATTCAATATTTCAGGATTTGGGGATTATAAAGTGAAACCTTTATAGTTATATATATTTTAAATTAGTAGATTCACATGCTCTTTATTTATCTTGGATTCAAGTTTGTTATAATACCTATCATTCTAAGAGCTCTTTCAGATCATAGAGAAAGTTATGGGATTGTTTACTATATTTAAACTTGTAAGACTAGTTAATATCAGATATGAATGACACAATCTAATATTGTCACAAACTAATTTATTATCTGCAGAGTTCAACCAGATAGTATTTTTCTTTTATTGCTTAAGTCCATTTTTGGTTGGGTGCTGATGGATAACCTGATAGATTCTTTATTTATCTATTTGGTGAGGAATTTGGTTAATTCTATATTTTTTATTAACATTTATGACTTTCAACATTGTTATCATTATTTCTTCTTTTACTTCTTATATTTCCTTGTACTACTTGAATCACTAATTCCTTGCTTCATACTTACAAAAACACTCTACTTTGTTTAATATTATAATGTTTACTTCCTTCAAGGATAAAAAAAATTAAAACATTGGTGCCAGTTTTAGACGGTTTTCTCCTTGCTATCTTTAAATAGTAATGTTATGAATAATTCAAGGAAAATATCAAATTCAATACATTTCCTGAATGCAAATAAAGTTCAAGTAATTTTTCTTCAGAAAACACATATTAAACATGCAGAAAAATATATTTGGAATCCAAGTAACTATATGATTCTATATTAAACATACTGAAAAAAAAAATATTTGGAATACAGGTAACTATATGATTCTAGCACAATCCACTTTTTAATTTAAGAGAAGAAGGGTAATGATTCTTCAGAAAAATACAGATTTTCTATTAATTATTCACAAATATATTTTTAGTTGTAAGATTTAATAATAAACTATGGACTTTAGTAAATCTTTATTGGTTCCCAGGTATGGGACAAAGTTTAGCTAAGAAACATCTAGACTTTATACTTGAGAATTATAATGGCAATCTAATTATAGGAGGTGATTTTAATTGTATAATAGAAAATTCAGATACTAGTAATAAAGGGAAATTAAGATTATCATCCAGTGCTAAAGCTTTCATAAAATAGAAAACATTTCTAAATCTGAAAGATACGTTTATCATGAAAGACTCTTTGTTCTCACCAAAATTATAAATATGGTACTCAGACAAGAAATAATAAAATACTTGTTTCTCAAGATTTCATCTCAAAAATATCTAGTTTTAATATTTTACCTTATCCTATTTCAGATCATGAAGATCTTACGTTAAAGCTTCAAACTAATTACAGAAAATGATCTTCTTTACCTAGAATTCCATCTTACATAACTAAACTTAAAGATTTTAAACATTGGTTGATCTCTGAACTAATTTTTTTTAGAAACCACTAACACTCCTGAAATGAATATAGTTGTGATCTGGGATACATTAAAAACTTATATTTTTGGTAAAATTATAACTTAGTATAAAAATAAAATCAAGGAATAGGATTCAGAGTCACAAAACATTCACTATCATCTTTTTCTGGCTAAGACTAAATATTCTAAAGATAATAAATCCATCATAAAAGAAAGAGAATGATTAAATAAGCGATATCTAGATATTTTATCTCATAAATCAAAATTGGCTGTAGAAAGATTAAAAATGAGTTCATAGTTATCTTCCAAACATATGCATAATGTATTAAGAAGAGTTAAGCTACAATTAAAAATAATAATATTTTAGATGTTAGACATGAGGGAAAAAGGAAAAATTCCACAGATTTTGGTTGTATTCTTTATGCTTTTAAATGTCATCATACATTGCAAAATCCAAACTCTAATTTAGATGTTAAAACCCCCTCATTTAGATCTTATTTCTCTTGATATTAAGAAAATCTAATTAAAATTAAAATATGACTTACATAAACAAATTTATTGTAAAGAAATTAGTGATAAAATAAAAAAATAAAATAAAATCTAATAAAGCTCCAGGTATAGATGGTGTAATAATAGAAATTTAATAACTTTTCCTCCTGCCATCATTTTGTTTTTCCATAATACATTAACTGAGATTCAATCCCAAAAGATCATGCCTTGTTCTTGGAAATACTCATTAATTGTTCCTATTTTAAAAGGAAATAAAAAAAAGCAACTATACTCTTCTTATAGACCCATCTCAGTTCTGAATAATGACTATAAAATATTCATGTCTATCATTACTGATAGGTTAAAAGAACCTACAGCTCAAGTAATTAATTTTGATCAAACTGGCTTTATCTATCAAAGACATTATTGTCATGATAATATTAAACATATTTCATCTATTATAGATATTTTGAGCAATAAAAATGAAGAAGCTTTATTAATTAGTTTTGACATTGAAAAAACTTTTGATTGTTTAAACTGGATTTTTTTGTTTAAAATTCTAGTTGTATTCAATTTCCCTGAAAGTTTTATTACTCTTTTAAAGAATATTTATAAAAATAACATTGCTTTTGTTAAGATTGATCCCTTCACCTCAGAACATATTCCCTTAACTAGAGGTACTAATAAAGGTTGTCCTCTTTCCCCAATTCTGTTTGCTTTAGCAAATAAATCTTTGCTATTTTAATACAAACAAATTCAAATATTCTTGACATAAATATCTTTAATGAATACTCTTCTAAAATTATGCTATTTGCAGATGATGTTTTATTAACTCTTTCTAGCTTAAAATTTTCTCTTATTGAACTAGAAACTACAATAAAATGATTTAAATCAATTTCTGGTCTTCATTATAACCAAACTTAATCCAAACATGTAATATTAAATAAAAAGAAAAAAAAACCCTTCAAATTCATAAGAAACATATTATTGCTGTTCAAGTTTCCTCATTTGAATATTTACGCATTACTCTATTAAAATCTGTTGATAAAATAATTACAGTTAATTATGACACTATCATAAACACAATCAATAATCTTATTTCTAAATGGAATAACCTTTTATTTCCTTTGAAAATATACTTCAATTAATAAAAATTATTATTCTGCCTAAAATATTATATATAATTTAAGTCCTGTCTCTTCTGCCTAGTAAACATCATATTAATGTCATTAACAAACAGCTATTAAAATTTAAGGACAGGAACTGTGGCAAGTATGCAGTCAAACAATAAATTTAATACCAAGTTTTTAAAGCACTTTTCGTCAGCCTCAATAGCTGACTTCTTCAGAAACAATTACAATCATTAAAAGAGTTGCTTATATATACACCTGCATTCACTAACAATCACTAATTAGGTCCATCAATTTAAAAGAACATTGGCTCTTTATAACATAAAAAATAAGTAAAAATAGTAAGCAAAAGCACAAACTACAAACATAGTTAACATGAGACACCCACATTTTGAAGCAATAAAAAGTAAATAATATAATAAAAAGTAGCGGACACTACCTAATAAAGGTATGTTGTTAGAACACAACAATGTGAAAGTAGTAATATATACATAAGGTTATGCATGCTGTTATAAACAAAGCATGTTATTCTTAGTTTACCTCTTAAGACTATTTAATTTTAAAACACTACTAATAGAGCAGGAGTCATTAAGTCCCGGGAAATTGTAAGCATTTAACCTGACCTGCCATACTTGTTCAAGTTCCTCAATTTTGAGGGGTCTCGGACCTCCCCTGCCATCAATTTTTACTTGGTCAATAACTATAAATTTAAAAGAATGGTCTTTGTAACAAGCAATATGTTTTGCTAGGGCATTTTCAGGTTTACATTTCTTTATAGCATATTGGTATTCATAAATTATATCACGTAGTCTTCTTTCAGTTTTTCCTATGTAGAAGGAAACTTGAGGAACTTGAACTAGTATGGCAGGTCAGGTTAAATACTTATAATTTCCCGGGACCTAATGACTCCTGCTCTATTAGTAGTGTTTTAAAATTAAATAGTCTTAAGAGGTAAACTAAGAATAACATGCTTTGTTTATAACAGCATGCATAACCTTATGTATATATTACTACTTTCACATTGTTGTGTTCTAACAACATACCTTTCTTAGGTAGTGTCCGCTACTTGTTATTATATTATTTACTTTTTATTGCTTCAAAATGTGGGTGTCTCATGTTAACTTTGTTTGTAATTTGTGCTTTTGCTTACTATTTTTACTTATTTTCTATGTTATAAAGAGCCAATGTTCTTTTAAATTGATGGACCTAATTAGTGATTGTTAATGAATGCAGGTGTATATATAAGCAACTCTTTTAATGATTGTAATTGTTTCTGAAGAAGTCAGCTATTGAGGCTGACAAAAAGTGCTTTAAAAACTTGGTATTAAATTTATTGTTTGACTGCATACTTGCCACAGTTCCTGTCCTTACTTTTATTAGTTATTTTGCCAGTTCATTGTGAAGTTATTACAATTTGTTTGGTTCCCTAATAAACCTAGAATAGCATTTCAATATCATATTAGAACATGGGAACTTGGAGGAATCAATTTAGATATTGATACTTATTTTAAAGCAGTAATTTACAAAATTATATTAAATTGGGTTGATCATAATTACAATTCTAACTGGAAAATTTGCATTTAATTCTTCTTAAAAAATAAAAGCAATCTCTTACACACTAATAGTTTGATTAATCAAGATAATTTCTTTTGGCATTATCTTTACAACTGTATTCAATATAACATTATCTCTCCCTGAAATTACAAATATTTAGATATTATTCTAAAGACTTTTTAGGATTTGATTTTTTTCTAATATAGATAATAAAATTTATCTGGTTTGATTTCATAATTGCTTTTAGCATTAGCAGCTATGTTTTAAATAAATCACATAGTAGCATTTTCATTAAATAAGAGAATATGAATTCTATTTGTTGGGAACATTGCATTAAAGATTTAAAAGTCAAAGATTATCAACAACTCATTACAGAATTTAAATTAGATCCTCAAGACTGGCTATTAATAAGAAATGTTAAAATGCACTTCCAAGAAATTTATTTATCTCTTTCTACCTCACATTTTACTGAAAATCCTAAATTAGTTCATTACTTCTATTAAATTATATACAATAGATCAAATATTGATAATTTAATGTAAAACATTTATAAAATCCTAATTAAATATAAAATATGTTTAAATGATAAATGTTGGAAATATATTACACTGAATCATATTTCTTTCATCACTCCTGAAAACAAACCCAAAATATTAATTTCTATTAAACACACTTCTTGGACTCCTCAATGACATATATTTACTTGGAAATTTTTACATAAAGCCTTATTAACTCCAAATACAATATTTAAATTCAATGGAAAAAAAAAACACAAATTAAACTGTTGGAGATGTTTACAAGATTGCAAAGTTGACTGGATTCATATTTTATTATGATTGTCCTTCTTTAAACTTCTTTTGGTGTATGATAAATGATTTTTTGATAGCTTTGTTTATGGATACCTTTTATCTTTCTAACTGTTTGGTATTATTTAATGTTTGTGCAGCTGTGTTTTAAATAATGTTAATCTTTTTTATTGTGGACTATCCTTGCTGTAGCAAGGAAATGCAATACTGGAAAATGGAAATCAACCAACTTACCATATTGTGAAGATTTTCTGTCTTTAATGAAAGAAACAGATTTCAGGGAATCTAAAATAAAGGAACTTTAGATTCATCTTAAACCATTCTCTAATAATCCTTAGAAAAATAATTTTCTCTCATTGACTTTTACTTACAGAATCCTGCTCCTATGGTTTAAGGAAGTAAAACAAAATAAACTTTTTGTTGGAGCTCTAATAACTATTATATCTTTCAGACCTTCATATATAATGTATACAAGTTCAACTTGTTTCACATTTGTTTTGTTTTGACTTAATTTTATTACTTATATCACTTATTGTATTAATTAAAATTTATTTTTTGTTTCCTTTTAGAAAAATAAATAAAAATCTCTTTGATTAAAAAAATCCATACATGTCTAAGTGAGGGCCCTTATGTTTAATGTATCTGTGCAGTGGGACTGCAGTTCATCAACTGTCAGTAATGGAATAGTATATAGTAGACCTTGATATATAGCCCATGCATGTATTTATAATTTAATGAGGTCATTAATATGCTACCCACAACTCACACATCATTCGGTGGACAGGTGAGCAGAGGTTATGGAAAAGTTAAGGCTTAATGCAACAAATTGTGAGCACCCCATGTGCAATGCACTACATTGTAGTGTTGCAATATGCTGCATGTAGGCAAGAAAACCATATGTATACCCAACTTAACTCATTCACTCCAATGGAGCTCAGAAAGTTTGCCCTGTAACTTCCAATGAGTGGAGCTAAGCCTTTTGACAAAATCAAATTATGTCCTCACATTTCAAACAAATATTCATGTCTCTGGAAACATACGCATTATGAAAGAAATATAAATGGCAAACTCTTCAGTACAAACTATTTTTATTGTGGTAGTATTCTTTAGGTTCTAGGTCTTAATGAATTTTATAACTCACAGTTGTGAAGATAGGTAAAGGCTGCCAGCCTAGCCAGATAGAATTCTGAAGATAATTCAGTCATTTGTAAATATTAATGTAAGCCACAGGCTTGTTCTCTTAAATGTGAAAAGACTGCATTGGATATTGAACTGCAAAAATGTAACAACATTGCACTCTGCTGTTAAAAAAGCTAAGTCAAGCTTTTCATGACTGTCTTTGATATCAAAATCCGGAGTCGATATGTCTGGATGAAGGAATTCTGCCTAATGTTTTGAGGCCAGAGTTAATGACTAGAATTTGCATGTATAAATGTCCTTTATTGCTCTTGTTGTTGACCAGGTGTAAAGAATGTAAATGTAGTTTATGTTAGCCTGGGAACACCAGAGAAGTGTGAAGAATTATGTCATGTGAAGCAGCTCTGTGTTATCAATTTAAAGAGAGAGAATCAGAGAGCTCAGAACATTTTGTCTTGAAAACATCCAGCATCACCAACACTGCCTGTTTCTATATGTAAATTATTTACAACTGTATTTTCTCTTAGATATAGCTAGGAAATAATAAGATTAGACTAGTTTGTTTTCTGTGATATCAGAACTTTTCTACCATATTATTTTAAGTATTTCTGTGATCTCTGAACTCTTGACTAGCACAGTATAGTAAGAAGTATTATCTTGTGTTTTTATTATTTATTATTAAATATTTTTAAACATTTCAACTGTGGCTGTTTTATGTAGAGTTAATTTAAGCTCTAGAGTACATTGCATGTATATAGTGATACTGTACCAAGTCACTCTAATAAGCCTTGACTGTTCAGTCACACTTACCATTTGGATAATAATATGGCACAAAAACCTTCTATCCTTCAACCTAGCTCACCTCTGGAACTCCCTTCCTCCACTCATCCACACCACCTCTAATCACTCTGCTTTCAAAAAATCTCTTTATACACATCTAGCATCACAGTGGGAATGCTCCTGCTCCCACCCCTACATAACCTACTCTACTCCTTCTCGCATCCCTCCCTGCTCTGCTTACATCTTTAATATACCCTGAAAATTCAATAGAATTTATTAAACAAGTCCTTATGTTTCTTCCTCCCCCACTATATTATGTCTTTGTACCTCCTCTTCCTTTTTAGTAACTATGTTTTCCTAATTTTTCTGTATAAATGGATATTTTTGCTGTGCTAAATAGTTAATATGTTTTTCTGCACAATGTATTTAACTGTATACTTGCTGTACTATTTGATATTGTCTTCTTTTTACTACCTATTGTACCTATTGTGTAACTTTGAATGTATTTTGGAGCTTTTCTCCCCAGGACTCCATTGAAAACGGGTTCATTTGGCCCAATGGACTATCCTGGTAAACCAACTGCAATAAATAAATAAATAAATAAATAAATAAATAAATAAATAAATAAGTAATAATTGGGCACCCTTTCAGTAGGGCTTTTGAGTAGCTGATATTAGTGGGTGGGGGGAGCTGGTACTACCTTTTAGACTGGGCAGAAAAGTAGAACCTGTGCCAGTCTTCCCCAGGAGTGTCTGTGTGGTTGTATATAACTCTTATCTCAAAGTGTGTGTGTGTCAGCTACTTGGGCATTGGAGCATGGAACGCTGACAAGGAGCCAGCTGGCTGAGATGTGCCAGGCTAGGGGAGTGGTGCATGGAAACCTGACTAAGGCAGACATGATTGCAGCTTTGGTCACATCTGCATCAGAAAACAGCAACCAGGAGGATGATCAGACTGACAGTGGAGATGTACCACCCTCAGAGAATGGACAGCTCAACCTTTCTGCAGAGGACTTAAAAATACATCTGGAGCTAAAGAGACTTGAGTTGGAGGCCAGGCATTTGGAAAAAGAAGCAGCTGAGAGACTGAGACATCTGCAGGCTGAGGAGAATCAGAAACTGCTACGCTTGGAAGCTAAGGAATAGGAGAGGCAGAGGCAGCACGAGAAGGAGATGCTGACTCTTTGCCAGAGTCATGGAGGTAATGGGGAAGGGAGCAACTGGAACCCAGAAACACATAAGATCAGTAAATTTCTTCCGCAGTTTAAAGAGGGGGATAATTTTGATAGTTTCATTCATATGTTTGAGAGGGTATGTAAATAGTATGATGTTGACCAAAGGCTCTGGGTACAGTTCCTGATCCCCTAACTCCATAGTAAAGCTGTAACTGTGTTGCTAAACTTGCTGATTGTGAATATTTTGATTATACTGCTGTTAAAAATCACCTGTTAGAATGTTTTAAGCTAACATCTGAAACATATAGGAAAACATTTCGTGAGTATAGAGACAAGACAAATGAAAGTGTGTGTGAATATGTTGCTGAACTGAGCACTTATTTTCATAGGTGGGTGATTGGATATCAGGTCCCCACTTTTGAAGGGCTGGCAGACCTTTTGGTGAGGGAACAAGCCTTTAGCAGTTTGCCTGAGGACATGAGGCTCTGATTAGCTGATAGACAATGTGCTACTTCAGATGAGTTGGGGAAGAAGGGAGACATATACCTAGCAAGCAGGGTATCCCTGCACAGGAAAGGGACCCCCCAGTACTGCTCACAGGTCTAAAGGAACCCATGGTGGGCAGCACAAACTGCCCTAACAGATTCTGCCAGTAGCAGGGGAAGCCACTAGTCCAGGTACATGTCCAGGACCTAGGGTTAAATGTTTTGAATGCAACCAGTGGGGCCATGTGGCATACAGATGTCCACAGAGGCAAGGTGGTGAACAGAAGTTGAGAGAGCCAGTAAGTTGGGAAGACAAAATTCCAATAGTAGGTTGTCTTGAGACAACAGGGGTACCAAACTACCATCATGCAGATGTCCTGATAGGGAAGGATTTGGATGAGGCAGTACCATGTGCTTATGCAGTTACATTCAGTCAGGCTAGGAGACAAGCATGTGGGTCTGGTAGACTGGGGAGACCCAGACAGACTGCATACTTGCAGCCAGGACTGGTAAGGTGGTTACTTCAGGGAGGAAGCTATGCTGTTGCAGTGAGACTGAAGGTGAGCCACAGCTGCTTGTGGGTACTGATGTTCCCTTGGACAGAGAGACTGCAAAGGTAGAGGTGAGTACCCATGCTGACAGTGAGACACCACTGTCAGAGGATGCCAGACTTCCTGTGGTAGGGGAGCTGGGAAGGGTTACAAAGAGAGAGTTGAGACAAGCTTAGCTCTCAGACCCTACATTGCAAGGCCTGAGGCAGGTAGCTAGTGAGGCACCTGATTCTCAAGGGAAGGAGGAATCTGTATACTGGGACAAAGGGTTACTGTATAGAGAGTGGACCCCTGAAGGAGGGCTAGAAGGTGAGAGGGTACAGCAGTTGGTAGTGACTGGAGCCTACCATCTGGTGCTTCTAGCCGTAGCCCATGATATTCCCTTTGCAGGTCATATCGGCATAAAACATACAAAGAGACATATTATGCAGAATTTCTATTGGACTGGAATTTCCAGAGATGTAACAGGGTACTGCAGGTCCTGTGAGCAGTGCCAAAAGGTAGGCAAGGCAGGAGACAAGGTGAGAGCTCCTTTGATGCCTTTGCCTATGATTGAGGAGCCATTTCAGGGGGTAGCTATGGATATTGTGGGGCCTCTGAGTACCCCAAGTTCCACAGGGAAAAAGTATATCTTACTGGTAGCGGATTATGCTACACAATACCATGAGGCAGTAGCTCTGTCCTTCATTGAGGCAGAAAATGTGGCAAATGCTTTGTTAGAGATTTTCAGCAGGCTAGGATTCCCAAAAGAAATACTGACTGACAGAGGTGCCAATTTCTTGTCAGCCTTGCTGGCTTGTCTGTGGAAGTACTGTGGGATGAAGCACCTGAAGACCACCCCCTACCATCACCAGACTAATGGTCTGGTTGAGAGGTTAAACTCTACGATCAAGTCCATGATATGGGCATTTGCAGACCAGTTCAAAAGGGAGTCAGACAAATATTTGCCCCATCTTTTATTTGCTTACAGAGAGGTTCCCCAGGAATCGACAGGTTTTTCACCCTTTGAGTTGTTGTATGGGCATAGGGTGAGGGGACCTCTAGATTTAATTCAAGATGAGTGGGAAGGTGAGTGTAAACCTCACAAGGAGTCGGTTGTGGCATATATCCTAAACCTCAGGACAAGGCTCAGAGAACTCATGGGCTTGGCCCATGAGAACCTGGCAGAAGCCCAACAACAGAAAAAAGGTGTGGTATGACAGGAATGCTTGAGCTAGAGAGTATGCTGTGGGGCAGCAGGTAATGGTTCTCATTCCTGTCAGACACAACAAGCTGTAAGCAGCTTGGGAGGGACCCTACAAGGTGGTAAGAAAGGTAAGTGATGCTAACTACATGGTGGAACTGCTAGACAGGATGCAGGGGCACAAATTGTACCATGTTAACAAGATGAAACCTTACCATGATAGGGTGGCCCTTGTGCTGAGCATATGCAGTGGATTGCAGAATGAGTCTGAAGGAGATCTGGTGACTGATCTCCTCAGTGAGGCTCGGACTGACACCTCAGTGGAAGGGGTAGCAATGTTCCAGCAGCTATCTCCTACCCAGGTTCGAGAAATCCAAGCAGTGTTACAGGAGTTTGGGGACATGTTCACTGTGAAACCAAGGTGCACCCACCTGGTGCAGCACCAGGTGGCTACAGGACCTCAAAGGCCTGTTAGGCAGGCCCCTTATAGGGTGCCTGAGAGAGTCAAACAGACTCTGAGGGAATAGATACAGGAGATGTTGGAACTAGGGGTAATTCAAGAGTCCAACAGTCCCTGGGCCTCCCCAGTGGTGTTGGTGCCAAAGGAGGATGGCAGCACCAGATTCTATGTGAACTACAGGAAATTAAATAGTCGCACAGAGTCAGATGCTTACCCCATGCCTAGGAAAGATGAGGCCCTAGAGCAGCTGGGTGGGGCTAAGTATCTTACAACCATTGATCTTACCCAGGGTTACTGGCAGGTGCCCTTGACTCCCAGTGCTAGAGAGAGGTCAGCCTTTGTGATGCCTTTTGGCTTGTATGAGTTCACAAAGATGGCCTTTGGGGTGAAAAATGCCCCAGCAACTTTCCAGCGGCTGGTAGATCATATTCTAGCAAGAGCAGGGGAGTTTGCCCTTGCTTATCTAGATGATATCACCATCTACAGCCATTCCTGGCAAGAACATCTTCAATCATGTCAAGGAGGTGCTGGGCAGACTACAGAAGGCAGGGTTGACCATTATGCCGAGCAAATGTCAGCTGGGTATGGCAAAGGTCTCCTTCCTGGGACATAGAGTGGGGAGTGGTAAGATCAGGCCAGAACCTACCAAAGTGGAAGCCATTCAGGCATGGTCTGCACCTATTACCAAAAAGCAGGTAAGGACATTCTTAGGGACAGCAGGGTACTACAGAAAGTCTGTCCCCAGTTATAGTACCATAGCTGCTCTCCTTACAGACCTGACAAGGAAGAACAGGCCAGATAAGGTAGTGTGGACCACAGTATGTGAGCAGGCATTCCAGAAGCTTAAAGAAGCTTTGGGAGGACCCCTTGTGCTAGCCAGTCTAGATTACAAGAAAGAATTTGTTGTGCAGGTGGATGCTTCAAACCATGTGGTGGGGGCTATACTTAGCCAGATTTCATCAGAGGGAGAAGAGCACCCAGTGGTTTATCTCAGTCATAGGCTCCAACGCAGGGAGGAGGAATGCTATGCAGCTGTAGAAAATGAATGTCTAGCCACTGCAGTATCTTCAGCCTTATCTGTATGGCAGAAAATTCACTGTAGTGACAGATCACAACCCTCTAACATGGTTAAACAGAGCCATCCAGCAAAATGCTAAGTTGCTAAGATGGAGCCTAGGGTTGCAAGCATATGATATGTCAGTGCAGCACTGCAGTGGGATTAGCAATGGCAACACAGATGGGCTCTCAAGACCGGGAATGGGGTAAGGTATACTCAGTAAGACCTAACCCTCTCAAGCAGTGTTTCTTAAGGGTCACTTGAAAAACTAGCTTGAGTTCTCTGGGGGAGATGTGAGAAGATAGGAGAAGGCTGCCAGCCTACCCAGATAGAATTTTGTAGATAATTTTGTCATTTGTAAATATTAATGTAAGCCACAGGCTTGTTCTCTTAAATGTGAAAAGACTGCATTGGATATTGAACTGCAAAAATGTAACAACAGTGCACTCTGCTGTAAGAAAGCTTAATCAAGCATTTCATGACTGTCTTTGATATCAAAATTCGGAGTCAATATGTCTGGATGAAAGAATTCTGCCTATTGTTTTGAGGCCAGAGTTAATGACTAGAATTTGCATGTATAAATGTCCTTTATTGCTTTGGTTTCTGACCAGGTGTAAAGAATGTAAATGTAGTTTCTGTTAGCCTGGGAACACAAGAGAAGTGTGAAGAGTGATGTCATGTGAAGCAGCTCTGTGTTATCAATTTAAAGAGAGAGAATCAGAGAGCTCAGAGCATTTTGTCTTGTGAACATCCAACATCACCAGCACTGCCTGTTTCTATATCTAAGTTATTTACAACTGTGTTTTCTCTTAGATATAGCTAGGAAATAAGATTAGAAGAAGAAGACAGTTTGCTTTCTGTGATGTCAGAACTTTTCTACCATATTATTTTAAGTATTTATCTGTGATCTCTGAACTCTTGACTAGCACTGTGTAGTAAGAAACATTGTCATGTGTTTTTATTATTTATCATTAAATATTTTTTAAACCTTTCAACTGTAGCTGTTTTATGTAGAGGTACTTTAAGCTCTAGAGTTCATTGCATGTATATAGTGATACTGTACCAAGTCACTCTAATAAGCCTTGACTGTCCAGTCACACTTACCATTTGGATAATAATATTACACAGTAATAATTGGACACCCTTTCAGTAGGGCTTTTGAGTAGCTGATATTAGTGGGTGGTGGTAGCTGGTACTACCTTTTAGACTGGCAGAAAAGGGCCACAGCTATAGAACCTGTGCCAGCCTTCCCCAGGAGTGGCTGTGTGGCTGTATATAATTCTTATCTGAAAGTGTGTGCGTGTGTGTGTGTGTGAGTGTGTGTGTGTGTGTGTGTGTGTGTGTGTGTGTGTGTGTGTGTGTGTGTGTGTGTTTGTCAGCTACTTGGGCAGGGACATGAAGTACTGGTTGGACAGAGAGGGTGCTGGAGGTTTTAGCTTGCCCACTAGGCTGAGATCTGGACCCTATAGCTGTGCCAGTGGTAAGTCTGATTGGGGACCTGGAGAGAAAGGGAGCAACAAGCCCCAGACTGACTGTGATCTCTGTGTGCTCTTAAGGGAAATTGTACATTACTGTGTGTGTATTTATTATCTTTTCCCTATATGGATGCCCCTTACTGGTGTTAGTGGTGAGGATTGAGGCTCCTTGATTTCTGGGTCAGTGCACGGGCATCACAACAGTAACTATTACATCTGCAATATTTTGTAAACAACTTAGCATATCTCAACAACTACTCAAGTTACATATATACTGTTAACAGCATTGTATTCATCTAGCTGAGAGCTTTCATCTGAGTCTAAGGAGTTTTGTCTGTCTTACTTGGTTGTTGAGATATTTAGAAAAAATGTGAAACATATATCTATATAAATTAATATCATAAAAACAATTACTATCTATTTACCTGCAGCAGGCAAAGGCCAAATATTAATACAGTTGAGTTTGGTATTGTGTAAGCTTTAACATGAAATCTTTTAAAACCTTGTACATAACATGATTTTGGAATTATTGATGGAATATGAATAAGCAATATTTGACACCTACAGGCGTCAGTAGGAGTTAATTGCAGATGCACCTGGAGGTGTCATTTAGATGTAATGAGTTAATGTATGCCGGATGTTTTTTTTTATCTAGTTTTATATGCTGTTTCTAATCAACATTGTATAATATATCCCTGGTTCTTCGTTACCCAGTTTTGGATGTTGTTTCTGATTAAATATATCTTCCCATGATACAGTCAAAACATACACACAAAAATGCAGTTTATTTGAAGTTGTCCTTCCCATTATTTCTGTACTGTTTACTGATCAGTATGTATGTCAACCTCATTAATAGGTATGCATGATTTTATTTTTATTATTATTTTGAGCATGTGGCTAGACTAGACCGCTACAACTAGTTTCAGTGATGACCTAATTACATCTGATAACAGTGAAATAACAGGCATATGACAAAATTTGATATTCAAAATGAAAAACTAAAGATGAATCAACATTACAGAAACAGACTACAAATGTAGTTAGTTTGAAAGGAAAATGTTAGCCTAATTACAGGCTGTGCAAATAAGTTACATTTTGTAGGAGAAATCCACAGCATTAGTTACAGAGAATACAGGGAGTGAAGCAGATAGAAAAGGAAGAAATGTAATTGTTTAAGAAAGAATGAAATGTTAAAAGATGGCAAGAGTGATAGGATATCAGATGTTACTCAGTTAAAAAGAAACTTACAGCCTCTATTTAAAAAAAAAACTGAAGAACTGAAACTGGGCCAGGAAGGTACATATCTTTCTAGCTGTTATTAGAAGCAACTTAAATGGAAGTCTGTGTGTTATGCTACTGCAGCTAGGGTGTGAGATAAGCATGACTGATGATAAGAACAATGTGGGTATGGGTCTGATGTAAGGGAATTCCAGATTTGGGGACCCAATGAAGAAAGGCTTTTCATCTTGGGGACAGTTATATTCGAAGGAGAGCATGCAAGGAGGTCTACCTATGTCTGCTGAAACACAGCTCACCTAAACACAGTTCATCTAATGGATTTAATCTGATACAGATTTTAATGAAATATAATAGAAGTTTTGCCTACGGCTTTTGAGGTATGGGATTTTTATGTTTTTTCTTCTTTCATCAAGAAGATGTTACTTGGGAGTTAGAATCAATATCTAAGTGGTACAGGCAGTGCTCTCCACATATGGGCAGGGAGCTTGCCCTGTTGTAATTCAACTTTTATTTAATTTAATTCAACGAGTAAAATCTTTTCTTTTTTTCTTTTTTTTTTTTTTACTAACTTGCATTTAGGTGAGTTTTGTTTTAGTGATTAACATTACATCAGTGTACACCTGGACACAAAGAACATTGCCATTTGTAGAAGCAGACTAAAGTTCCCTAGTAACAGAAAAATACTTAATAGGTAAATCTAATTAAATAGCTAATTATCACTGTGGGGTAATGCAGGCAGGGTGACAGAACTTTTAAGTTAACAAGCAAATACAGAGGGTAGATCTATGGCTAATGAGTAGGCAGCTAGCTTCATGAAGAATGCGACACTGATATTCTTTGAGGGTTAGGTGGACCATGAGCTTGTAAATTTTTTTAGAGTCTCTTACAGCTTGCTAAATTAGTGTCTAAAAGTCAAAACACAGGAAAATCATATTGTAATGTGGGCACAAGTATATGCTTTTCAAGTGTGTGACAGACTTTAACAGTGATGAATGTTGCAGCTGTACAGGAGGCTGGAAGGAGAGAACATTCTTTTTCCTGGGCTATCTTTTTAAGAGTAGTGAATGACCATACTGGATTGTGATAATGCCTAGCCAATTATAGATCTGCGTAATTTCAAAGGAAGTTCTCAAACATTGGAAGACTGTCCAGTTCTCTGAGAATATGAATCATATCATGGGCGTTCCAAGAAGCATTGCTTTTTTGTCTACATTTATAACAAGTTGTTTGTTGTTCAGCCAGGAGAACGATACAGCTTGGTCCACCTGGGATTGGGAACTAATATCATTGGCAGAGGGAGCAGGTCTATGGTATCAGTACTGCAGATGATGTTGTTGGTAGTTGGGGGAGAGTAATATTAATGATGATAGAGAACAGGAAGGAAACACAGATTGGTCTCTCACAGACACTATATGAAGCTCAGAAGATTTTGGTAACTGATCTTGAACCAGTATCCTACCTATTGTATTAATTAGGTAGCTAATTAGCACTGTGGGGTAATGCAAGGGGGTTGAGTATCATGGGTGATTGGTTCAAATCCCTTTGAGGGTGGGATTGACTTAATGGTTCAGATCTCTACCTTTCATGTACAGGGCTTGATTCTGACCTCTGATTATTAGCTAGGCTTGTAATAGTCTACAGACTGATAGCCTGGTATGAAACTATCAGCTGGTGAAACAGTTTGTACCTGTGCATTCCAAGCTTGTGCATTTGAGGTATGATAGAAGATGTAGCTAGCATGAGACAGAGTTAGAAGATATGCTGTGAGCAATACAGATTGCCCAAGTTACATCATCAATCAACATGTTGTTATAGATGTGAAGCTCAGGTAAGTGAGGGTATTCAGTGTACTATGTCCTTTTGCAAAGCCATGCTGAGGATAATGCAACAATGTTGTTTTAAAACCAAAGAATTCTGTAAAAGTGAAGTGGCCTCTTTCAAATTGTTTTACTTAAGATCAATGGCACATGAGTAAGAAAGAGAGGAAGCATGTGAGGTTGTGTTCATAAAAATAATAATAGAAGGCTTTTATAATGAGAGGAAGATCCCATGTGATAGTTAATAATGTGGGCCCAGAAGGATACGAAAGAAGTTATTATAGGCAGTACTTACAAACATGAGGTACAGACTGCCTGCCTCTTAGTGAGTGAAAGGGTAGCTTTATTGTAGAAGTGTGTTTGTGGTATTGAGAAACTAAAGGAATTCAGAAAGGAAGGTTGCTGCAAGATGAGTATTTGGAGGGTTATGGTCGAGATAATGAAACTGGAAAAGGCTATTTGGTTGGTAAAGTAACTATGAGAAAATTAAGAAAGCCTAAGCTGTAAGACAGGTACATTCCAAACATCTCTATTTCTTGTCATATGGGTAAGACCGTGGAAGATGGTACTGAAGACATGACAAATTGTTCACCAGAAATGTAATTGGATTTTTAAGTGATTTTTTTTATTATGCTTATGTAAAATGGCCTTAGGTTTGTTACAAACTCTTACATTAATTCTTGAGTTTCTTATAACTATATCAATCTTCACAAGAACTCATTTTTATAAACAACGCATTCTTTGTCACTTTGTTTGAAAAGGGTGTGGATATGAGCTGTAAATCATGGTACAGCTTGGTGCCTCTCCTAGTCATAGGAAAAAGCAGTCCTGAAGTTTTAGTACAATGAAAAAAAATATATGAATGTCACATTAGGGTAATCTTAGAATACTCAGGATCACTCAACCTTTGGAAGTGTGAAGATAAAAGATACAGAAGGTTAAGATTAGAATACCAGAATTCTAGGGGTGTTTATCAGACAAGGTAGTTAAAACTGGACATTGATCAATAAAAACAGGTGTCTGTATAATCTGGCTTGTTGTAATATAGTCTTTTAGGATTGTGTGCTTATTGGATTTGGGGATTGTTCAAGTGGTGGACTTGAATGATATTGTTAACAGTCTCTTTAAGAAAATGGAAGTTTAGCATTTCCTTGTTTTAGCTGACAGCTGAGCACTAAAATCTCAGGTCAGGGTAGAACCTCGTTGTGAAATCTAAGGAGTTTTTGTCTCAATAGTCGTTTCAATTATTTCTATGGCAGGGGAATGTAAAGATCCCTGTTCTATGTTTAAGTTGATTGCCAATGATACATTCACAGAGGCACTTTAGTTAGTCTATTTGTTAGTTCATTTGGGAAATTTTGACTGAAAGTGGCATGGCAAATTTCTGGAAATGAGGAGATGGACACCTGTATCAACTAATTTTCCAGGATTAGAACTAGAAAATGCAGGATAAATCTGTCCATGGAGATGGACATGAAGTTAACTGATTTAAGCTTGGATTCAGAGACTGCATGGGCATGTGGTTTATAAGTGACAAAGTACTCTTTAAAGAGAAGAAATGTGTTCTTAACCCTTCCTTAGCTATGGCAATAACCTGTGAACCTTTTGTTTGGAGATCCCTGCAAAGTTTTTGGCAGGTGGTTATGTCTTGGGTTGTATGGACAGGGTAGTAATGAAACACCAAGAAAGATGTTTGAATATGTGAGACTCTATGTATATATCAGGAGAAAAATAAGTGTAATACATTGTAAAATACATTGACAGAAATACTACAACTAAAGAAATTAGCAACCGCAGTCATGATAATTAAGTCAAATCTCTACAGGACAATTCATACTGCATGTAATAGGGTTTCCATTGTATGTTTGGAAGCTGTAATTGTGATCCTCAGAAATGCAAAAATTTAAATGTGACTGCAGGGGAATATATATACTAACTCCACAGCTGTTGCATGTCATAGTATTCTCTCCTCTCCAAAGTACAGTAATCTTAGAGTTAGTACAAGTCATACTCACATTTTTGTAATTTTGGAATGTGCATTATCGAATCTTTAATTCCGGACAGGGATCCATATAATGCATGCTACATATGGGCAACTACCAAGTGATAATAATAAGGTAAGAAAGGTTACACCAGCAAAGAAATGAACAACACATCAGATGTATACACACACCGACCAATGGAATGTATATGTCACACATGCTGTCATGTAATAATCCACACAAACAAGTATAATACAATGTGGGTGCAGGTAAAGCACAGGAAGCAGATGGCAAGACACAAAGCTATAACACAAATACAAAAGTACAGGTGATATGTATATCCATTGTGTGCTTGTCCTACACAGCTAGGTCAAATTATAAATATCATTGGTACACAAGCAAGACTCACAACCCACACACAAACACACACACACACACACACACACACACACACACACACACACACACACACACACACACACACACACACAGAGATACAGACACACACACATATACACACACACACACACACACACACACACACACACACACACACACACACACACACAGATACAGACACACGTGGTGCGTGCACACACACACACAGACAGACATATATGCACACACACACACCCACACACACAAAGACACACACACACACACACACACACACACACACACACACACACACTCACACACACACACACACACACACACACACACACACACACACACACACACACACACACAGATACAGACACACGTGCATGCACACTCACACACACACACACACACACACACACACACACACACACACACAGATACAGACACATGTGGTGCGTGCACACTCACACACACATAGACATATATGCACACACACACACACACACACACACACACACACACACACACACACACACACACACACACACACACACACACACACATCAGACATACATGCCTACAAACACGCACACACAACACAAGGATAGAGACATGCAAACCTTCACACATGACTAAAACATCTACATAAATTACATACATGGTCATCAAAAGCCCATGCTGAAGATAAGGAGTTTTATGCTAAACAGTGAGCTCACTGCCAGCCCTGCACTGAGGTGTCACCCCACCCACCACTTATCTTTATCCTGCCAAGTGTAGCAACAGTGGGACATGTGGCTTGGAGTCCATGTTTGGGATTGTGCTGCAGAGATCGGACAGCTTTGGCTTCACATGCTGCAGTATCTGGACTGACATTCCACAGGGCCACAGGGACCTCCTTCAGCATCATGTCCTGGTGTGCTTCATGAAGCACTTGTATAATATTGTTTGACCCACCACTGCATGGCCCAGAATGTCACTGAGCATGACAGGCATTTGAAAGCACTTGTGCCAAATGCAAAAGTCCAGGAATATTTCTTTATTTATTTTCATTTATTTACAATTGTTTTCTAGGATAGTCTGACTGGGTCAGTAAAAGCAAACCTTTTTTCAGTTGAGTCCCAGGAAGAAAAGTCATACATCAATATGAAAAAGGCAAAGTATACATATAAGAAAAAAAGAAGTTAGAATAATTTTCCTAGTAGGATACAATAATGTAGAGCAAACATTAGCAAATGCTAGTGAATGAATGAGATAATCCTACAGATATACAAGTACATGTGTACATTTTCACAATTCCATATACAAAGAAAATTCTAGTAGCTCAGTTTTAAAAATCAGTTGCATTTATATACAGTTGCAAAGCTGCATCAGAGCAAAATAAGGATAATTGTTGCAATGTAGAACAGACCATAAATGGGAGTAATAGAAAGACATTGCCAGGTAACAGCCAGATATATAATATAGACAGCAGGTAAGAAGAGAAGAGTATAAGTTTGGAGGAGTTACAGTAAGTGGATCTGGTACAGAGAAAAGAGAGAAAGTACAGTGGGAAGGAAGAGATGTCGAGATAGTAGAGCTGGAGGGGAGGGAAAAGGAGGACTAGAATAAAGTAGGAAAAGCATTTTGAGTGTGCAGTATGAATAAGAGAGAGAGAATGGAAAGGGTAAATAAAATGGAGGAAGGCCTACCATTAACTTAAATGTAATAGTTTTATAAAATATCATGTGAGCGCGGAGAGTGCAGAAGGAGGAATACCTGTAGAGAAAGGTGAAGACACTGTAGAGTTTGTATCCCCTTCTTGCCTGATATTTACAGATAAGTTGGAGTTGCATTACTTTTGTCACTCGATCCACCATTTGAGCTCACCTGTGAGACAAAAGCAGGTAGACATTAGCAGATGCATAAACCAACCAAGATCACATAGCTCATGAGAAGTGAGAGAATGCAGATTACATGCTTGACTGATAGTGCAGGTGTGTCATACACTTAGTCATTGTGGTGACATTAATTGACTGGGTGAACTTAACTGCAAAAAAGAAAAGTACAAGTAAGACCTGGTACAGCACAATATCAGTTGCCTTAGCCAAGGTCATATATAAGTATGCATATTACATAATTAGTAAAAATAAAAAAATGCCCACCTTGCCAGTATAACAACAGTGTGTATCAGTGGACATCTAAAACACATGCAGACATCAAAGGGGAGTAACAGCAGGGTATACTGAAATAAGAACACATACCTGATGGTAAGGCTTTGAAGTTTACTAGCAGTGCAGTACTTGGGGAAAAAGAGAGATGGACTCCACGACGTTCATTTGGCCCAAACTGCAACCCATACCATAGGAAGTATGTGTAAGTAAATTGAAAATAGCACCAAAGCCAATAGTCAGTTAGCATGGAGCATCACAGCTCTTTAAACACTGTCCCAGCAGATAAGGCCACAGAGGGACATCACTATAATTTCTAATTATAACATGATCTACACTTATAGGTTCATAGGTTCATAGGTTCATACTAGGCTATCTGCCCGAGGGCATTTACAAGCCTAGCCCATCGTTTTGTGGCTTACGCCACCCCTTTAGTATGGGGAACTATACCCATTATTTTGCTGTGCCTCTGTCGAGCAGTGACACTGAGGTAATCCCTGGGGTATATCTGCGATCTCCCATCCATTGGTCAAGATTTCTCTTGAACAAGGCCAGCGAGGTGCTCTGCCTCACATGTACCGGGATTTTGTTCCACAGCATAGGGAGTCTTTGGGTGATGAATCTATCCCTCCAGCACGTCCTATTAATAGCCGTGTCAAGGTTTAAGTCTCCCGCCCTTGTGGCTCTGATGGATCTAGATTTGTTGAGGTGAAGCATATTCATCAAATCTGGGTTTGACATGGCCTTGTATGTTAGGCAAAGGTCACCTCTGAGCAAGCGGTAAGCGACTGAATAGAGCTGGAGTTCTTTCAGTCGGGCAGTATAGGACAGATTTTTGAGACCCTTTATCCTTTTGGTGAGGAACTTTTGTGGCCTCTCCAGCTGCTGCAAGTGTCGGGTCAGATACATTCCGAATGGGGCATTGTACTCAATCATTGGTCTGATGAGTGATGAGTAGAGGAGACTATGACCTCCCTTGATCTAGATGAGAATCCCTTCATGATAAGGTGGGCAATGTAGAAGGTCTTCCTAACTACTTTAGCTACATGGGTGTCGAATGACAGACTACTATCAACCTGGGTCCCCAGGTCCCTGATAACTTCTTCTGTGCTCAGTGGATTGCCACCTATTTGGTAGCTAGGGTAACCTTGTTTTTCCCGAAGGGTATGACTATGCATTTTTGGCATTTAACTTTAGGCCGTGGCTCTGGCACCAGTTATCCGCTTCTGTGAGACCCTTCTGTAGGATATCTGTGTCAGATGTGTTTTCTACTATGGCGCCCAGTTTGCAGTCATCTGCAAACTTTGTCAGCCATAACCCTCCTGTGTTTGCTTGTACTTGGAAAAGTAGATGCCAAACAAGAGTGGGCCCAGGACTGAGCCCTGTGGGACACCACTTGTGACAGGCTTTGAGTCTGACATGGCGCCAGCAACTCTGACCCTGTGGGTTCTGTCACTCAGCCAGTTTGCAACCCATCTTGTGATGTATGGGTTGACATTTAAGCTGATGAGTTTTTCAATGATACCCGAGTGGGGTATTGTATCGAAGGCCTTAGCCAGATCGAGGTAGGCTGTATGGACTGCCTTTCCCTCATCAATGGCTTTGGTGACTGTTTCGGAAAAGTCAACCATGTTTAAAAGGCATGATCTGCCTTTGACAAAGCCAAACTGGGTTGGATCCAAAGTCTGCAAATTCCCTATGTCTTTATTTATGAGGTCCATTATGATCCTCTCCATGGCTTTGCAGATAAGGCTTGTCAAGCTAATGGGCCGGTAATTTCCAGGGTCGGTGGAGGCACCGCCTTTGTGAAGTGGTATCACAGTTGCAGTGCGCCACTCCCTGGGTACGTATCCAGAGGTAAGACTTTGATTAAACAGCTGTCCTAGCTGCGGGTTTAATTCCTCATTGAGTTCATGGAGCACACAGCCGGGGACACCATCAGGTCCCATGGATGCTGTGTTTTTTGCTTTGGAGAGAGCAGTTCTCACTTGGGCGCTGGAGATGTTTGGGGGGCTGCAATCGTTTGGTATAGATATCTCTCCTTTGGGGAGGGGAGAAGTTTGCACTGAACCTGTCAGCCAGTATGTTGGCAATGTCTGTAGGATCAGTAATCTTCACATCATTTTGAACTAGCTCTGAGCATATCTGGGAGTTTCCTCCCAGGTTTCTAACATAGCTAAAGAAGGCCTTATGATTGTCTTTTGAGTCTTTAGCTATTTTTCTCTCGAAATTTGCTTTGGATAATTTTATGAGAGCTCTTAGTTTTTTACTTATAGTGATCAAGGGTGTCTTACCTTTTAAGGATTTTGCTCTATCTTGTAGTAGCTTCCTCCTTTTGTTGTAGAGTTTGTTTATGGCTGGGGTCCACCAGACTGGACGCTTGCCTTTGGTACAAAGAGTCTTTGTTTTGCTTGGGATTGCCTTATCCATGCAGTCCTGCAGGTGCTGGTAGAAGGCATTTGTAAGTGATTCAGCGGCTTGAGTACTGTTTTCCGCCAGCTCGGGGGCCTTAAAGGAGACCACACTAGTCTTTAGAAGTGTGAAGTCGGCTTTTGAGAAGTTCTTTACTGTGGTCTTTTTTATTTCAGGTGGGGGTGGGATGAGGACCTCCAGCGAGATTAGTTTGTGGTCTGATCTCACCAGTGAGGGGTACACCTCCGGTGTTGAACATTGTGCTCCCATGTTCGTGATGATGAGATCAAGTATGTTATCTCCTCTTGTGGGGATGGTGACTAGTTGTTCCATGGCATTTGAGTTTATGAATTCCAGGAACTTTTGGGCTAGGGTGTTTAAGTAATGCTTCAAGCACTTCACTCACACCAGATGTATTTATTTACTGATATTTGTTTATTGGGAAAGTCTGACTGTGTTGCAAGAGCCCATTTTCAGTGGAGACCTGGGGAGAAAAGCTCCACTAAACAGAGAAAAAAAAAATTCAAACACATTACATATAGTGTTGCCACCTTTTCATATGGCCATAGTGGGACATTTTCGGGACACACATCAGATTTTACAGGCCGACACAAACCCACGGTCAGTACAAGGGATAGAACATTCCTTTCTTGCCTAAATATAAGCTTATTCTTGTAGCAGTTTAGTTGCTTATCCTGTTTCTTGTAACATGTAGGTATTTTAGATACAGGAAGAGCTATTGTATGCAACTACTACACTACATATGGGACATAATTATGTCCTACAATCTCAGGACATTTGCCACATTTAATATATTTGGTCAGGACACAACCGCCCAAAGAGGGACTGTCCCTCACAAAGTGGGACAGGTGGTAACCCTAATTACATAAGAAACAGCTGAAAGTTATACATTTCAAAAATAAACAACATTTTAAGGAATAGAGATATACTAAAAATATATTACAAACAAAACAATGAGAAAAAATAAAGTGAAACACTATATACAGTTCTGGAGCGTGTCCTTTTTTGCAATTCACACTATATGTACAATTGAACTTAACTTGTGACTTTTACTTATTGCTAAAGGGGGGATAGAAATTAGGACAGATTAGTGTAAATGGGGAAGAGGTGATAGGAAAAAGTTATGTAAAGAGGTAGATAAGATAGGATAACCAGGTGAAGATGAGGAAGTGGGGATAGGTAGAGAATCTGTACATAAAGGGGTGGAGAAAAGTAGACAAGATTTATGTTCAGCTGGGCGTATATCATGAGCAGAGCCATGAGTTTGTTAGGTGGTCTTTCAGAAGATGCTTGAAGGAAGGATGGCAGGTTACAGTTCTAATAGCCTGTGGAATAGAATTACATTGTTTGGCAACAGAGTAGCAGTAAAAGCTATTTATAATTGCTTTTTGAGGTTTAGAGATGGTGAGAAGTTGTTTCTCATATTTATTTATTTATTTACATTTATTTACTGGGAAATTCCGACTGGACACAGGTCCTTTTTCAGCAGAGGCCCGGGGAGAAAAGCTCCACAGAAAGACATGGTAGAGACCACAGAGGTACCTAACCAAGAGGATTACTGGCCTCAAACAGTTGCCCTATGCAGCACGATTGAAAAAGCTAAAACTGTTCTCTTGCATACCGCCTTCTTGGAGGTGATCTCTGTCTAACGTACAGAGCCATGTCCAACCCAGAATTGTTGAACATGCTCCATCTTAGCAAAACCAAATCTGCTCTAGGGATATAAACCTCAAGACAACAATGAATAGAACATGCTGGAGGGATAGATTCCCTTCACAGAGACTTTCCTTACTATGGAACAGGGTCCCGATATACATAAGACAGAGCCCCTCACTATCACTCTTCAAGAGGAACCTTGATGAGTGGATGGGTAACAGAAAGTTCACACCGGGGATCACACCAACAGCACTACTAGATAGGGGCCAAGGGTACTAGCTGCTAGTACAAGGGTCTAGGGAACTACTAAAGGGGAGGTGAATACCGCACAACGTGGCTGGTCTAATATATGCCTTTGGGCAGATAGCCCAGTACCAACCTATGAACCTATGAACCTATGGTAAACAATAACAATCAAGGAATGTATACAGTAGAGGTGATCATGACATGGAGAAATACAGGAGCAAATTAGGTACAATTGAGTAGTAAACTCTAATTACAAACATTGAGAAATAAGAAGTAAAACATAGTGCTACAAATTTTCTAAACAGTGACTAGATAACAATAATAATAGACTAAATGATAACTAAATCCTGGCAGGATTAACAAACAGTAAGTAATCTTCAGTTCAGTTGTATGGTGATAGAGGGGATACTCTATCTAAATCTGGGAAAGGAGAGAAGGGTTGTGGGAGGGGGGTATTAGACAAAGTGTGGACAAGGACAAAGCCAGTGAGAATTTAGGTAAGATTTAAGTGCATCCTTGAAAAGACTGCAGGAAAGAAGGGTAGTTATGGTAGTGGGAAGGTTGTTCCAGAGCTTGGATATAGCACAGGAAAATAGTGCTTCACCTGCTGAGTTCTTGACTTTGGTGACCTGGAGTAGATTTTTGTTGCAGGAGCATAGTGGTCTGGAAGAGTGGTAGGGTTGGAGAATTGTATGGCGAGATGGGATTCAGAGAGGGTGGTTTACTAGTTTATGAGCAAAGGTGAGTTGAGTTTGGTGCAGGAGTTGTGGGAGTTCAAGCTAGTCAAAGTCTCTAAGGGAGACACAGTGGTGGCTGTGGTAAGAGGCACCAGTGGCAAATTTTGCAATTTTATTGTAGCAGGCTTCGAATTTTTGTAGGTCTGACTGTCTAAGATTTGTAAGTATTGGTGATGTGTAGAGTAGGGTGGAGATTAGTTGGGAATTGGTGATAGAGATTTTTGCTGGTTTGGTGAGGTATTGGTGGCTTCTATATAAGGTACCCTGTTTTTTGTGAACTTTTTTTTATTGTTAGTGATATGTGGGTGTCAAATTTAAGAATATTGTCAATCAGTATGCCAAGTAGTTTTGTGCGAACTGTTGGTGAAATGGAGATATTATCCTTGGCTTGAATAGTGAAGTGTGGGGTGTTTGTGGTAGATTTGGAGGATTGGAAGATGAGGAGTTTAGTTTTATTTGGATTAAGGAGAAGCTGGGCATTAGATAGCTAGCTTTCAACTGAAGAGAAAAATTATTGGGTGATCTGTTGGAGTTCTGTCAGAGTTGGGGCTGAGCAGATGAGGGTGGAATCATTTGCATACTGTATGAGGGAGGCATGTTTGTTGGCAGTGTGCAGATTGTTGGTGAAAAGGGGAAAAGTAGGGGGCCAAGGATGGAGCCTTGGGGAACCCCAAGAGTAACAGGGAGGTGAGTGGATAGATTGTTGTCCCAGATGACTGATTGCTGGCAGCCTTGTAGATAGCTGTGGAACCAGTTAGTGGCTGGTGTGGAGAAAGAGAGGTCAGATAGAGCAGAGAGTAGTAGATTGTGTGACATAATGTCAAAGGCTTTAGATAGATCCAGAAATACAGCAGAGGAGAGGAGGCCATTGTTTTTGTGATGGAGGATAGTGTATGTGAAGGAGATGAGAGCATTGTCATGCTGTGGTGTGGTCTGAAACCATGCTGGGTATTGGAGAGGAGGTTATTGTTAAGAAGGAATTTGGAGACCTGTGAGTTGATGCATTTTTAAAGTATCTTGGAGAGGGGGGAGAGGATGGCAATGGGGCGGTAGTTGGAGAGGCCAGTGGAGGGGCCACCTTTGTGGGGGGGAATGATGTATGATAGTTTCCATAGCGTGGGTACATAGGATTCAAATATGGAGCGGTTGATTAAGATGGAAATATGATAAGCTAGGACATCAGCTGCTATCTTTAGGTATTCAGCTGGCAGGTAGTTGGCTACTAGTTTTGTGGGTTTTAGTTTTGTCAGGAGTCTTTTTATGTAGGAGATGGGTACTGTGGAGAGAAAGAAGTAGAGAGGAGTGGTTTTGGGTTGGGTGAGGGGGGAAATTAGTGTAGAGAAGTGTTTTTTTGTTAGGGATAGAATGGATTCTATGAAGTGTTTATTGAAGGAATCAGCAATTCTGCTAGGGGAGAGAGGGGTGGTTGGGAGGGGGGTGCTTACTTTTCCTGGGCAGAGAATAGAGTTAATTGTAGACTAGAATTGCTTGGGGTTGTTTTGGGAGGAGTTTAGGGACATCTGATAGAAAGGGCTTTGTCTGCTTTCACTTGCTTTTTGACCTTGTTACGTAGTTCAAGGAAGAGTTGCCTATCTGAGGGGTTTTTAGGTATGCCCCAGCGTTCCCATGTTTTATCCCTGGTTTTCATAAGGCCACTGGTGGGGTTTTTTTGTAGCCAGGGGGTGCTCTTAGCTCTGATTCTGGTGTTTCTCAAGGGGGCATGTGAGTTAAGGATGTTGAGGAAGGTACTGTCAAAGAAATGGGCTGCTTTTTCTAAGTTGAGGTACTTTAGAGGTGATCAGTTTACATTCTGGTGGAAGGAGGTGAAGGAGTTGGGGTTAAAATTAGCTTTGTTGTGAATATGTCTGTGGGTAATGGGTTTGCAATCATTAATGTAATTTTTTAGTAGGAAGGTTGGGGAATGGTCACTGAGGGAGTCAGGTAAACAGCCTGCTAGGTAGGTGTGAGGGGCTTTGTTAACTAAGACCCAGTCAAGAATGGTGTGGTTATTGGGGATTTTATTGATCCAAGTGGGGGGTTGGTTGTATTAGCTGAGAGAAACCATGGAGATTTAAGTGGGGGGCTGGGTGGTTGCTGTTGCAGAATAGCCAACTGAGGGAGTCAGGTAAACAGCCTGCTAGGTAGGTGTGAGGGGCTTTGTTAACTAAGACCCAGTCAAGAATGGTGTGGTTATTGGGGATTTTATTGATCCAAGTGGGGGGTTGGTTGTATTAGCTGAGAGAAACCATGGAGATTTAAGTGGGGGGCTGGGTGGTTGCTGTTGCAGAATAGCCAACTGATGTTAAAGTCCCCGAGGATGATAGTTTCTTGGGGTAGGAAGAGATTGGTCCAGTCTAGTAGGTTTTCAAGGGGAGGTATATTTTGGCCTGGTGGGAAATAGCATCCTATAATGCTGGTTGATTTTTTGGGGTTTAATTTGAGGGTGGTGTAAAGTATTTCTTCCTTGTCAAACTGCGGAGCTGATTTGGTGAGAATGTGGATATTGAGATGGTGTTTCTACAACAGTGCTACACCTCCTCTTTTTCTGGATAGTCTGTCCTTATGGAGGATGTTGTATCCAGGTGGGAGTATCTCCTCACTTTTGATGTGAGGTTTGGGCCACAATTTGCTTAGGATAAGGATGTCAGGGGAGTAGAGGCTTATGTAGGCATGGAGGTCTTGGATTTTATTACCGATGCTACTGATGTTAAGAGACATAAGGAGGAGGTCATTTGGGTTTTTATTGCTTGTGATTTGGGTGATAGGGGAGTTGGTTGGAAGGGGGTTTGTGGAGATGTTGGTGATTCTGGGGCCAGGCACATCTCCACTGACAGCAAGTTTAGAAATAGTGTTGAGAATATGTTTTATATATGCAGTAAAGAAATTGTTGTATTTTATGGATATTTTGTGTTCAAATGTGGTGGGGGTTTGGTAATTGAGTAGTTGTACTGGGAGGAGGTAGTTTGTGGTTGGGGTAATGAAATTATGCAGTGGATGTTTGAGGGGAGTTAATGTGAGAGTGCAGTGGAAATGGTTGGGGGTTATGACTGTAACTGGTAGGATGTAATGTAGGCTAGAATAGTGCAGGTGAGGATTACAACAGTATTACCTAGTGGCATGGTTGCTTTGGGTTAGGATGTGAGATTAAGCAGGTAGGTGGGGTAGGTGGGTAATAACCAAGTTATTATATACACAAATTACAGTGCAACCAAAAATTGTAATATTAATACCATATTACATCAAAAAGCATGTAAATCATTTCTATCAGCCAATAGACTTTGCAATATCATGATAAGATCAATATATTGGTTCTAGGTAATCACCACCTATATGTCCCCTATTTAGATTATATATAAACAAAATTAAATAAAGAGGAGTATGTGCTAATCAAGAATATGATAGGGACACTTGTTGTATTCAATGTGTGATGATATATCAAAAAATTATGTCTAGGCATATAAATTAGCAAACAACCTTCCCAAACAGTAGGATATATGCAATCTTATGTGAATCATAAGAAAATATATATTGCGTCAGCCCTTAGATATAGCCTATCTCAACACACAATGAACGCAAAGTATGGTATTCTGTAGCTAACCAGATTATCAAAAATTCAAAGTTTTAGACCCATAAATATATGTATTTACTAAAGAGATAATATAAGGGGTACAATGACTCAAGACCATAAGCATATATGTGTGTGTAAACATATATATCACAAACATACATTAGCAAAAGATTGTAAAGGCACAAGTCAACAAAATTAGAGCCATATTAGCAATGCAGCAAAACAAAAACAATTGAGTGTTATATTCAAATCACACCAAACTGACTAAAATTGCAAATTACTCAAATGCGTGATGCAAAAACTGATAATCCCAACTGGTAGTTATTTAAAGTCCATACTCCACAGTCAAGCACTTCCAAAAGCAATTTTAATTCATGATGAAAGAAACTGTTCCATTCGAACCAAGTCCCAAATAACTGGCATCAAACACTGTTGAAAAAAAAACAGCTTACACCTCCGGAGAGCGAAATATGACAATCCAAACCCACTGGATACAGTTTCAGACTTAATAAATTCACTACAGTCCCACTCAATGCTGGCAAAATGAAATACCAACTTTCAACGGCTTATAGAGATAAATCCGAGGCCTGTAGTCTAATCATTCCCAAACAGTACCTTCACTCACTTCCAATAGCGTGCAACATGAAATCATCTGAGTTTCAAGGGCACCACTTAGTCACTCACGAACCCTCTAAGCGTACAATATAAATGCACCAAAGGTTGATGACAAAAAGGTTTACAAAAACACAATGACACTCAACAGTTCCCCAAAATCTAATGCTTAGTGTGCTGTTCAAAGAAAATAATAAAATAATAAAAATAAATAAAAATAATAAGGGGTCTGCTTGAGTGATAGGAAGGCAGAATAGAGCTTAATGCAGGACAGCCATGGGGTTTATAAATGATGTTGTGGGCAGTAGCTAGTTGTACAAAGTCCAGGTAGTGGGGTAGTTCAAGTAAGTTCAAACTTTTAAGGGCCTTGCAGTGATGTGTATAGTATTGTTTGTTGGCAGCAAATTTAGGAAATTTGTTGTAGCATATTTCATGTTTAGTTTTAACAGATACCCGCAAGTTGGTATGGATAGGTGCACCATATAAGAGTGAAGGAAGGGTGTAAGTAGTTGCAAGGATGGTTTTAGCAGAGTTAGTAAGAAACATTTTATATCTATAAAGCATGCCAAGTTTCTAGTAAGTTTTTTTACATATTATTTTGAATGTGGAGTTCACATCTGAGGTTGTCATCAATTGTCACACCAAGCAGTTTTGTATGGGATTCAGTTTCTATCTCTGTATTGTTAGGTGAGAAGATTTTGTAGCTGAATTTGCCCTTCAGGTGTGCTTTGTGGGAGAATAGACATAGTTTTGTTTTTTTTGGGGGGTTAAGTAATAATTGGGCATTGTGAAGCCAGTTTTCAACAGAGGTGAGGGCTTATCGAGTGATTTAAAGAAGATGCGCCAGAGTGTCAGATGAGCATATCAGTGCTGAATCATCAGTAGACTGTATAAGTGATGCTTGCCTAGAAAAGGTATAGAGGTCATTAATGAATATGTTAAAAAGAAGTGGACGAAAAATTGAGCCCTGAGATACACCAGTGGTAACAGGGAGGTAAGGAGAGAAAGTATGTTGCCATCTAACAGTTTGCTCTCTGTCAGATAAGTAGCATTTAAACCACTGAAGTAAAGGAGGGGATAGGCTGAGATGGTACAGTTGTTGAAGGAGTTGCTAAGTGAGATGGTATCAAAGGCTTTGGACAGATCTAGGAAATGGAAGAAATACATTTTCCAGAGACCCTTTTCTTGTTTACATTATCTAAAAAGTATAATAATGCAGTAATTGTACTATGACCAGGGTGGAATTAATGTTGAGTACTGGTTGAGAGCTGTTCTGAGAGGAGATAGTGAAGAAGTTGAGTGTAGATACATTTTTCTAGGATTTTTGAAAGATGGGAAAGAAATGCAATTGGACAAAAGTTACAGATTTCTGTAGAGTTTCCTCCCTTGTGCAGTGGGATGACATATAATCCTTTACAAATAGCTGGGACATAAGATTCCTGCATAGATCTATTGATTTAGATAGCTAGTGGGTATGATATGGCTTCTGCTGTCATCTTGAGGTATTCAGGAGGAAGACTGTCAGCAGATGTGCAGCAAGGTTTAAGTTTAAGTAGCAGTTTTTTATAATAGATATTGTTACAGGTTTTAAGGTGAAGTTGTTAGCATTTGTGCCTAGGAATTGTTAGGATTCATATTTTTCAGAGGTTAGTGTGATAGTGAAAGGAGCAATTGGTAATATGTTATGGATTTGTGTAGGGGAGGGTGATGTGCTGTTGGAAAGGGCAGTAATGCTCTCTATAAACTGTTTAGTAAATGTAGTCGCAATTTTGAATGGGAGAGGGGCAAGTTTGAGAGTGATATGTTTCTTTTTTGAGCAAGGATTGAGTGGTGTGGGAATAGAGGACCAGAATTTATTTGGATAATTTTTATGATTTAAGTTGTAGTTGGTCAAAGTATTGTTTGTTATCTTTGTATATTTGTTTTTAGCTTGATTACAAAGTTCCCTGAATCACTGAAAGTTTTTTTTATTTAACCACTCCCTCCAAACCTTGTCTCTTGTATGCCTAATGTTTCTGGTGTGGGGTGGATAGCCAGGTGGAGTGTTTTATTTTTATTCTTTTTATATGAAGAGGGGCAACATTATTTAGGGTGTTTAAAATTGTAACTGCATCATTTAATGAGAAAGTTTTTAGTACAGACCAGTTGAAGGACCCTAGGATACTGTTAAATAAATATTTGTTAAATTTTGTGAGATTCCTGGTTGGTTTAAGTTGATGTTTATCAGAGTGACATACGTCTGTGAGTATATGCAGGGAGATGGTCACTGAGGGAGTTAGGATAACTTCTACTGACAGTATATTTACTGGTCTATGCAGGATGAAGGACTGTCAGAGGTTACATTTTGCCAGTCAATATTAACATTACCTAGAATGATTTTTTTTGTAAGTAATATTAGATACACAGGAGAGAAATTCTTTGAGTATAGGTATGTTGTTACCAAGGAGAATCTAAATTACAAAAATACAGATTGCTTTTTTAGAGTTTAGCTTTAAAAGTGTTATGAGTATTTTGACTGAGTGAAATGTGGGGATGAAGTTGGAATAGTAAGAGTGGTTATAGGAGCTGGTGTACAGTAGGATGACTACTTCTCCTTTTCTTGTTGGGTTGGTCAGTTCTTATAATGTTATAGCTTGGAAGTAGTATTTTTGTATCTTTCATATTGGATTTAAGTCATGTTTCAGTGGTGGCTAAGATATCTTGGGAACAGAGGGATATTTAGGCATGTACAGCTGTAATGTTTATTGCAAATACTATAGAGATTTAATGTTATCATACTTGTTTTTTTTTTGGTGGGACTTGTGCTTGATGTTGTGGGAGACTAGTAAGTCTTTAAATGGGAATTGGATTGGGTGGAAAATGTCTTTGTATAAGTAGTAAAGGCTGCATTAGAGAAAGGATTGCTTGTAACTGAAGGAGGGGAGTTATCTGGGCTGTTATAGTGCTTGCAGGACTGGTGGTATTGAAGTTTAAGTTTATATTAGTATGGCCAGAGTTTGGGTGTATGCCCTCACACAGTTGAATCTTTGAGTTCTGAAATTGTGGAATAATTCTTAAGGGCGGGTATGAACAGATATCTTGTTTTGAAGGAATGGTGATCACAGTGAGGTATTTTGTATTTAACACAGAGAGTAGTGGAGAGACTAAAGAGGCTAGGAGATATATGAAAACAGTTATTATAATTGTCTAGGTGTAGTTTAAGGGAAAGTGATAGCATGTTAAGTGGGAGGTCAGTACTAGAATATGACAGAATAATATTAGGTGCAGCATTTTGTATACAAGAGTTATTGAACAGGGGTTGAGGTGATAGAGTGCTAGAGTTTAGGAAAAGGTATTTAGATGGAAAAGTAGATGGAAAAGTGAAGGACCAGGGGTGGTATAAATGGATTGTGCTTGCCTGGACTATATAGAAAAAGGCTGATATGATTAAGAGATTAGGTTAACATATTGTAGGGAGGAGTTTTTAACTATCTTGCCATTGAATGGTCAAATAAATTAGGGTTTGGCTGGGTTGGATGAGAGAGAGGCTGAGATTATTAAGAGATTAGGTAGTTATATTGTGGGGGAGGAGTTTTGAATTATCTTGATGTGGAGTGATAAAATCCATTAGGGGTGGGATATGGTGCAGAATAAATGTAGAGTAAGGAGTGGTGGGTGGAATTGGGGGTAAGAAGGGGTGTGGAGTGAGCTTGAGTGCAATGAAGGTCAACAGAGCAGGATCCACCTGCTGAGAATGTCTGGAGATCCCAAAAGAAACAATAAGTATATTATACTCATAGCAGGTCAGAACTTCAACCCAGCTATTGTACACAGTTATAATATAAAATATATAAAAGGCCAAAGCAAAAGTAGATTTAGAGAGTACAGTGCTTTACAGTGTAGTGTAATATTCTTAGAGTTTGTTCCTATTACGCTAAGGATGGTGAACATTCCCTTTGAGTATAACGGGGAAGGCAGAAGGTGGGGGGAAGCTTAATGATCAAATGGCAGCTATTAAAGGGTTAGTCCAAAAACAAAAAATTGCCAGCACCTCGGAGAGTCAAACAAATAGGTTTATTAAACTTCAAAAAGCTGGTGATTAGACCGGTTTCAGCTAAGACCGGTTTCAGCTAAAAGCTTTCCTCAGTAATACATAAGTGAAGTTACAAGAAGCCCTTATATAGCTGAAAGTTTTGAATCCATGACATCATTTCCTGTGATTAATTAAATAGAAAATAAAAAATAAAAAATGTTGTAATGGTGAATTTTCACAAATAACACATTATAAAAATGTCATCCATCCATATGCAAGTATACTGCCAAAGTATGACAAAACTCCTATAATGAAAAAATCAAATAAAGAAAACAAAAGAATAGAAAATGTAATGTTATACAATAAGGATTAAATTACTTACTGCAAACTCATAGTTTATCATTTAACCCTGGGGGAAAAAGTCCCCCTAGTTTAATAATCCACCTTCTCTCTTTTGTATTGAGAATGTCGTGCCATCCTGATTTGAAAGAGCGATCCCCCACAATTCGATCAATAATAGTGAAAGTGAATCTTGCATTTGAATGTTTGGTTGTATGTTTGTACAGTGCATTAGTAATTCTGTGGTTTCTAATGTCCCCCAAGTGCTCTGAAATTCTGATGCGGAACTGCCTTGATGTCTGGCCGATGTAAAATGCCTGACATGTACAAGTGGCTAGATAGATTATCCAATCCGAACTACAATTTCCGAAGAAATTGATGTCATATACCTGACCTGTATTTTTACTAGTAAAACTCGTGGTTTTAAAAATGTAATTGCAAAAACTGCAATGGCCACAGGGGAAGTTCCCAATCAACTTATCTCCAGTAAGGGTCCTTTGTGTATAGTTATCCTGCTTGATTTTTGATGTTTTTTTGTAATGAGAAAAGTGGGTGCATAAGGATTTCCCCTTTCTATAGGAGAAGTAACAACGTTCTCCTAAATAGTTTTCTAAAAGGGGGTGCGAGTTGAGTATATTCCAGTGGTTATTGACAATATTAATAAGATTTCTACTGTTACGACCATAGGTAGTAACCAGTCTGCATACTTCGGAATCATCATTGTTCTTGCCTTTCTTATATTCCAATAAAGACTCTCTAGGTATGGAGTCACAGGTACACCGCTGAGTTAATGATTTGTGGTGAGTATCCTCTGGACAAAAATCTGTTGGTTAGGTCTTCTTGATATTTGGTAAGATCTTCCTGTGAGGAGCATATTCTTCTTATTCTCATAAATTGGGATTTTGGAATATTTTTGGTAATATGTTTTGGATGGAAACTTTTGGCATGTAGGAGAGTGTTATACTGGGGAAATTTTCTATATATAGATGTTAGTAATGTGTTATCCATCTGTCTATTCAGATGGACATCCAAGAAATGAATTTCATTAGGATGATGTTCTTCAGTGAATTCAATCCCCCAAATATTGCCATTTAGATATTCCAAAAATTCCCCTAGATATTCCTGTCCTCCTTTCCAAACCATCCAACAGTCGTCCAGGTATCTCCTCCATATGTCGATTTCTGGTAAATATATATTGTGCATTGGATCGTAAATGATAGTTTCCTCTATGTATCCCATAAACAAATCCGCATAAATGGGCGCGAAGGAGGCTCCCATTGCTGTTCCCTGTAATTGCCAATAGCAATCCTGTTGGAAATAGAATACATTCTTGGTCAAGATGTGTTCCGCCATACATAATATTAGTGTATTCATTCCTGGTGGGTATAAATTTGCTTTGTATAACCAAAACTCCAATGCCATTAAGCCAGCCCAATGAGGGATACTGGTATATAAGGAGGATACGTCCAAGGTGCACATGAGCCAATCCGAATCCAACTGTGTGTCAGTAACAATCTTCAAAAATTCAGTGGTGTCCTGTATTCTAGCACGAATGAATTTCAATAGTGGTTTTAACTTTTCAGTAAGAAAGGCCGAAAGCGGTTCCGTTAGTGAGCCAATGCCCGATACAATTGGTCTACCTGGTGGTTGTTCCAAAGATTTATGAATTTTAGGTAGAAGGTATAGATATTGTTTGGCAGGATCTTTGACTGTAAGATGTTTCCTAGTCTTTTCTGAGATTATACCATTTTCGACTGCCTCTTTAAGAAATAAAGTGATTTCAGTTTGAAAGCCAGATGTTGGATCAATATCCATCTTCATATAGTGATGGTGATTGGATAGTTGTCTGTTTGCTTCATACAGATAGTAATCATTGTCCATAACCACAACCGCACCCCCTTTATCTGCTGGAATAATGACAATGTCTTTGTTGTTTTCAGTTGTGTGAGCGCCAGCTGTTCCTGTTTGGAAATATTGTTGTGCATAATGTCTGGGGAGCTGTAATGAAAATGTAAATCTTTGATAACAGCCTGTTGAAACACAGAAACATGTTTATCCATTGGGGTGTAAATGTGGATTTATGAAATTTAAAGTCAGTTGATCTTTGAGTGTCAGTATGTTGGTCCTGCTGCTGAAAAAATATTTTTAGATTAATCTTTCTACAAAAATCTAAAATGTCAGATACAAAAGTGCTCTCATCAATAAAGAAACCTGGGATAAAACCGAGTCCTTTATTCAATAATGCTTGCTGTTCCTCAGTTAAAACATGTTTGGAAATATTATGTACATTCGTATAGTATTGATTTACTTTATCACTGACATGAAAAGTTCTTCCAAACTTGTAACCCCTATGTTTTCTTCCGGCTCTATGTTTCTTGCCCCTAAAGGGTGTTGTGATATTCTACCCCTTTTGGCATTTGGAGAGTCCCCAACTATGGAAATGTCTGTATCTGTAGTGGAAGATTCCTCCCCAGATGTAATATAATTAGAGCCAGTTTTCTTGAGAATAGACCTAGGTCTTTTCTTCCGATTGAAGGGCACATTCCTAGTGCCTTGGGCAAACCTGACACCCTTCTGTGATTCGAATTGTCTACCCTTTAGGTAGTCCTCTTTGTCCCGAGAAAACTTATGAAGTTTCCTACTTTTTAGGCTATTCTCCAAAGTGGAGACCTCCTTGGCCAACTTGTTTAAACAATCCTGAAAATTACTTGTCCCCTCATGATGTTTGAGTGAGTGGCAAGTTTTTTCAACCTGCTCTATATTGTTCTTAATAGTTCTCTCATAATAGGCTGACAGTATGTTGACCCTGGCCATCGCCGCTTCTTGTTGTGCTATCTGCCACTCTTTAATTAGAGTCTCATCTGGATTAGCCACAAGTGGCTGTATCTTACATCTTAAACCCCGTGGGGTTATATTTTGTATTTGGTATGCTTTAAAAAGCTTATGATGCCAGATGTTAGTTCTCAGTGCCTTAATTTGTTTTCCAAGTTTGTGGAAAGAATTCTCGCAACCGTCAACTGGATCTGCCCTGTTTACATCATACGTTTCATTTTGGTCAATGCCAATCCCAAAAATTTTTAGATCGTCCTTGTCGGAGCATAGGCCTAATAGTAATTTTTCTAGATCCATGACAATTGGTTGCACTGGTTTAGTTCACACTAGACTGAGAGTATATAGTAAAATGCAAAGCACAAAGATTGTTATGACAAGCCAGCCAAGGAAATTCTTAATTACTGATAGATCTAAAGCAATTCGAATCCAGAAGGGCACAGAGTTTTTCATGTAAGGGGTAAGTTTGGTTGTTACAGAGAAATCTTATATTTAGACAAAAATGGAAAAAAAGAAAAAAAGAAATTGTTGGCAAATAATAGCCAATTGTACTTTGCTATACTTGTACCTGATAGATCTAAATATTGAGTACAAGTAAATTCTGTAAATAGTTAGGTCTGAGTATGATATTCACCTCGATAGGTAGGAGTTCAAAGAGATCTCTGTATCTTAGTTGACCTTCAATAGACCGAAGTAAAAAAATATATATAAAAAACTGTTTTTGTCTGTGGACCAACTATAAATTGACTCAAAGATATGTCCTTAACATCTACATCCTTGTTTACAATAATGAAAATAGGTCCAAGTCAGTATTATATTTTTAACCAGCTACAGAATAATGCCTAGTATATAATTAAGGTCAATGATAATATATGGTTCAAAAATATGTTTGTAATGTAGATTGTTATTTACAATAATATCCTGAACACTGGAAAACCCACATAATAGGTCCCGTGTAATTGGTGTATAATTTTTGTTAGAACCAGAAATCTGGTCAGCCCTAATACAGTTTCCACATTATTAAAAAAAGGTTGGCACCTAGTCAGCCCAAATACACAGTATTCAGATTGACAAGAAAGTGCCCTGTGGGGAAAACTAACTTATACACTTTGTTTTTTGAAATCCGCACCTAGCCAACCTAAACCAACAGTGTTTGTGTTTATGTAATGGAACCCTGTTAATAGAACACACTATATATTCAAAAGGTAGAAATATATGAGCCCATAGGCCCCAGAAATTATGCTACCCAATGATATTGTATTTAAATTGAAACCCTGTCAAATATTATCAAGGAATAATAAAGACCCTATACCCTTAAATAAGTCCACCATGGATAAATATCTAATAGCTCTGCGTTGTCTCTAAACCAACCACAAGAATATATCCAGCAATAGAGGCCAATATAATGACCCCAAAATATATTTCCGTTGTTACGTATAGGTTTCAAATGGTATCAAAAACACAAAAAAGCATACAGAAGTTATGAAAAATACCTGTAGTCCTACTGTATTAATTATTGTTGTTAGATGGCTAGCTAACCCTTATGAGATGTGTTCAAATATAGCACTTCTTTAGAAAAACACACAGTAGTTATATTGATTATAAGGCTGTATGCCCTGATAAATCGTTCTGGCGTTATCAAAATGGCGCCCTATGACAAACATATTTGTGAATTCAATAGGTTATAATCATTCTGTCTTGAAAACCTAAAGATAATACCATACAGTAATGTTATTGTGTTCCAATAAAACCATTCAAAATGTTAACACTCCCCAATATTAGAGCTGAATGACTTGTCCACCCTGACAAACAGTTCTAGCGTGTTCAAAATGGCACACAGTGAAAAAACACACTTATACACTCCGCCAGTAAGAATCATGGAGCCCCTAAGACCCAAAAGTGAAACTGTACAGTACTATACTTATTGAAATATAACTATACAAAATGTTGACACTTCATAATTCAGTTATTTTGGAAAAGAAATATGGGTTAGATCAATTAAGTCTCAAAATACTTCAGAGAGCTGTCCCGATATATGAAATAGTATCCCAAAGTCAAGTCGCTAAGTATACTGACTTCCAAATTGGGTTTTTCCTCTGATTAAGCAGGAAAAAAAGTTGTTGTTATTTCAAAACCATAATCGTCACTGATCCAAAGTAGAGGAGGCGTCTTAATTACTGTATAGTTGTCCCAAACACGAATGTGCCGCCAGGACAATAATCCTGTGGTGAAACCAAGTCTTCCGTGTTTAGTAAATAAATTGGACTAAACAAATGGAATAAAAAGTACCTGCTTAAGTGGATTCTTCTTCAAGGAAAATTGTAGCGTCCACTATGTCCCCTTCGCCCAATATAGTAAAAATTGGTGCGCCGTGTACAAGATTGAGGGTCCAGAAAACACAGAACTGATATAATATACCCTTAGCGTAATTGGCCTTAATTCCAACTAGAAAACTGCTCCTGTATAAACAAGTTGTTGCCCGATGTAAAAAATGGCGTCCAATGCGATTCCTATCCCCCAATGTAGTTAAGGAAACACCATCAATAAGCCAAAAGTCAGGAAAAAATGGTGTTACTTATCCGTACGGCAATTAGTGCCAAGTTGAAAAACCGCTCCTCAATAAGTAAGCAGATGTGATGATATCTTGCGATCGACCTCAGAAACGGCACCAAAGACAAAAAATGTTTGCTCATAGGAGCCCAAGCATCATGGATGTGTTTTTAGTTGAAAAAAGTTTTATAAAAATAAAAACGATGTCTTGAAAATCCTTTGTATCTCGAGAAAAAAGGCTCGACAGATACAGAGATGTACAGCTACTAAGTTGAGGACTCTCCAAATGCCCACAGCCAGCAAGCAACAAACTGAATTGTAAGGATGTAGCTAGCAAGTTAGGCTGGTGCACGGCAAGCGAGTAGGTTAGTCCAAAAACAAAAAATTGCCAGCACCTCGGAGAGTCAAACAAATAGGTTTATTAAACTTCAAAAAGCTGGTGATTAGACCGGTTTCAGCTAAGACCGGTTTCAGCTAAAAGCTTTCCTCAGTAATACATAAGTGAAGTTACAAGAAGCCCTTATATAGCTGAAAGTTTTGAATCCATGACATCATTTCCTGTGATTAATTAAATAGAAAATAAAAAATAAAAAATGTTGTAATGGTGAATTTTCACAAATAACACATTATAAAAATGTCATCCATCCATATGCAAGTATACTGCCAAAGTATGACACAACTCCTATAATGAAAAAATCAAATAAAGAAAACAAAAGAATAGAAAATGTAATGTTATACAATAAGGATTAAATTACTTACTGCAAACTCATAGTTTATCATTTAACCCTGGGGGAAAAAGTCCCCCTAGTTTAATAATCCACCTTCTCTCATAAGTTTTCTCGGGACAAAGAGGACTACCTAAAGGGTAGACAATTCGAATCACAGAAGGGTGTCAGGTTTGCCCAAGGCACTAGGAATGTGCCCTTCAATCGGAAGAAAAGACCTAGGTCTATTCTCAAGAAAACTGGCTCTAATTATATTACATCTGGGGAGGAATCTTCCACTACAGATACAGACATTTCCATAGTTGGGGACTCTCCAAATGCCAAAAGGGGTAGAATATCACAACACCCTTTAGGAGCAAGAAACATAGAGCCGGAAGAAAACATAGGGGTTACAAGTTTGGAAGAACTTTTCATGTCAGTGATAAAGTAAATCAATACTATACGAATGTACATAATATTTCCAAACATGTTTTAACTGAGGAACAGCAAGCATTATTGAATAAAGGACTCGGTTTTATCCCAGGTTTCTTTATTGATGAGAGCACTTTTGTATCTGACATTTTAGATTTTTGTAGAAAGATTAATCTAAAAATATTTTTTCAGCAGCAGGACCAACATACTGACACTCAAAGATCAACTGACTTTAAATTTCATAAATCCACATTTACACCCCCAATGGATAAACATGTTTCTGTGTTTCAACAGGCTGTTATCAAAGATTTACATTTTCATTACAGCTCCCCAGACATTATGCACAACAATATTTCCAAACAGGAACAGCTGGCGCTCACACAACTGAAAAACAACAAAGACATTGTCATTATTCCAGCAGATAAAGGGGGTGCGGTTGTGGTTATGGACAATGATTACTATCTGTATGAAGCAAACAGACAACTATCCAATCACCATCACTATATGAAGATGGATATTGATCCAACATCTGGCTTTCAAACTGAAATCACTTTATTTCTTAAAGAGGCAGTCGAAAATGGTATAATCTCAGAAAAGACTAGGAAACATCTTACAGTCAAAGATCCTGCCAAACAATATCTATACCTTCTACCTAAAATTCATAAATCTTTGGAACAACCACCAGGTAGACCAATTGTATCGGGCATTGGCTCACTAACGGAACCGCTTTCGCCTTTCTTACTGAAAAGTTAAAACCACTATTGAAATTCATTCGTGCTAGAATACAGGACACCACTGAATTTTTGAAGATTGTTACTGACACACAGTTGGATTCGGATTGGCTCATGTGCACCTTGGACGTATCCTCCTTATATACCAGTATCCCTCATTGGGCTGGCTTAATGGCATTGGAGTTTTGGTTATACAAAGCAAATTTATACCCACCAGGAATGAATACACTAATATTATGTATGGCGGAACACATCTTGACCAAGAATGTATTCTATTTCCAACAGGATTGCTATTGGCAATTACAGGGAACAGCAATGGGAGCCTCCTTCGCGCCCATTTATGCGGATTTGTTTATGGGATACATAGAGGAAACTATCATTTACGATCCAATGCACAATATATATTTACCAGAAATCGACATATGGAGGAGATACCTGGACGACTGTTGGATGGTTTGGAAAGGAGGACAGGAATATCTAGGGGAATTTTTGGAATATCTAAATGGCAATATTTGGGGGATTGAATTCACTGAAGAACATCATCCTAATGAAATTCATTTCTTGGATGTCCATCTGAAAAGACAGATGGATAACACATTACTAACATCTATATATAGAAAATTTCCCCAGTATAACACTCTCCTACATGCCAAAAGTTTCCATCCAAAACATATTACCAAAAATATTCCAAAATCCCAATTTATGAGAATAAGAAGAATATGCTCCTCACAGGAAGATCTTACCAAATATCAAGAAGACCTAACCAACAGATTTTTGTCCAGAGGATACTCACCACAAATCATTAACTCAGCGGTGCGTACCTGTGACTCCATACCTAGAGAGTCTTTATTGGAATATAAGAAAGGCAAGAACAATGATGATTCCGAAGTATGCAGACTGGTTACTACCTATGGTCGTAACAGTAGAAATCTTATTAATATTGTCAATAACCACTGGAATATACTCAACTCGCACCCCCTTTTAGAAAACTATTTAGGAGAACGTTGTTACTTCTCCTATAGAAAGGGGAAATCCTTATGCACCCACTTTTCTCATTACAAAAAAACATCAAAAATCAAGCAGGATAACTATACACAAAGGACCCTTACTGGAGATAAGTTGATTGGGAACTTCCCCTGTGGCCATTGCAGTTTTTGCAATTACATTTTTAAAACCACGAGTTTTACTAGTAAAAATACAGGTCAGGTATATGACATCAATTTCTTCGGAAATTGTAGTTCGGATTGGATAATCTATCTAGCCACTTGTACATGTCAGGCATTTTACATCGGCCAGACATCAAGGCAGTTCCGCATCAGAATTTCAGAGCACTTGGGGACATTAGAAACCACAGAATTACTAATGCACTGTACAAACATACAACCAAACATTCAAATGCAAGATTCACTTTCACTATTATTGATCGAATTGTGGGGGATCGCTCTTTCAAATCAGGATGGCACGACATTCTCAATACAAAAGAGAGAAGGTGGATTATTAAACTAGGGGGACTTTTTCCCCCAGGGTTAAATGATAAACTATGAGTTTGCAGTAAGTAATTTAATCCTTATTGTATAACATTACATTTTCTATTCTTTTGTTTTCTTTATTTGATTTTTTCATTATAGGAGTTTTGTCATACTTTGGCAGTATACTTGCATATGGATGGATGACATTTTTATAATGTGTTATTTGTGAAAATTCACCATTACAACATTTTTTATTTTTTATTTTCTATTTAATTAATCACAGGAAATGATGTCATGGATTCAAAACTTTCAGCTATATAAGGGCTTCTTGTAACTTCACTTATGTATTACTGAGGAAAGCTTTTAGCTGAAACCGGTCTTAGCTGAAACCGGTCTAATCACCAGCTTTTTGAAGTTTAATAAACCTATTTGTTTGACTCTCCGAGGTGCTGGCAATTTTTTGTTTTTGGACTAACCTACTCGCTTGCCGTGCACCAGCCTAACTTGCTAGCTACATCCTTACAATTCAGCTATTAAAGGGTGTAATCCTTAACAGTATAGTATAATATTGTTAGCCAGAGTTTGTTCCTTTGAATTACACGTTTGAACTATCCCTTTGAATGTGATGGGAAAGGCAGAGAGGGCGATGGGAAAAAAGCTGAAGGATCAAATGGCAGCTATCAAAACTATATTTAGCAGACACAGGCTATTATTCTTATACTGTGTTAGGGTAAATGCTAAGTTATACATTTTACAGAATTATTGGACAGGGTTTTATGGGATATTTGGTAGGGTAATGCTGACTATGTCCTCTGTACATGTGCACACCATTTACATTTAAGAAGACACACTTATACAATATTTTCTGTATATGGTAATAGTGCCTAGGCATCTATTTTAGCAATAACATACTTGGTCAGATAGTATAGGCTGTCCATGCCTAGTTTACAGGAGATAGTAGTAGGTAATCTAGTCACTGCAGCAAATTCACTCTGCCCACCCATAAACAACATGTTGCTGGCAAGAGACAATTTACAAACGCATCTCACACCCATTGACGAGGTAGATAACAGTTTTGTGGAAGGAACTATCTCTTCATGCAATATAAAGAAATAAACCCTCCCCATTCCCCAGGTTTATAAGTTATGAAAGGTCTGCTAGAATATGTAGTCTTCCCATGTAATGCATGAACTTCTCTTTTGCTTCGCCAATAAAATACTGTATATAGGTAATGAAAGGTCTGCTGAAATGTAGTCTTTCTATACAACATATCCAATTGTCATTTCATAGAAAAAAGATATACAAATGAAGAAACATCTGCTGAAATAACCTGATTGTCTATTCAGTCCAGGCTACAGCACAACCATACTCAGCTTGCTCAGAGCTACTTCACAGAGGTTCTGCATTGTGGAGGTTTTACAGAATGTAAGTGTCAGCTTTTGTTCTGTACCTTACATTAAATACATGCTTCTGGAAGATTCTGCTAAAAGAAAATGGCTTTCGCTATGCCACACCATGAAGTCATCCATCTGAACACATTGCACAATATTGTCTCTCCCATTGATGATGTATATAACCTGGTCATGCAACATAACACCCCATAAAACACTACAGATGAAAATATGAGAAAAATAAGCTGCATTATGCTTAATTCTAAATAAATAAATGTTGAAAAGTACAGCCATGAAAATCAACACGTATCACAAGCAAATTACTTGAGATAAACTTGACAACTTTTACTCAAAGAAGAAACCTTAAATAAACCAACAGCAGAGTGCAACTGTATAGTACAAACCATAGCGTACATATGCCAAGGTAACATAGATTTATTAAAGTTCTGTAGTTTGGTGTTGCACTTTTCATGGATTTTAAAGACATCAGCTTTGTATGAAACATTTCTACACTACAGATTTTATATAACATGCTTTCAGCACATACACTTTATTATGCACATCACCTGTCTAGCACCAACCAAGTCACCATACTGCTGACAAACTGCAATATACAGTAACCAGATTCAGCTAATATGTGTGACATTAAGCAGTCTACAAAAATGACATGCAAACAAACATGCACTCGCCAAGTAAATCTGGGATCTGTCCATGATATGTGTCAATAATTTCTTGAGGTACTGGGAATGTCATTATTGCAGGCCATTCCATTTTTTCTGCTCCCTGCATCATATAAGGCATGCCTCAGTTGTGAAGCACTGGTCAGTGTTGTCTCTCCTGAAATGGCACTCCACCATATTCTGAACAGTGCCAGGTACTCTCTCAGCTCAAAATAACTGGGTTTACTGCAATTGTTGCAGACAGAAGATGAAAGGTTTATCTTTCATTTAGTCTGGCTGCACTGCAAGCCCTACATGGTGGCATTTTCCCAAGATAGACCAGATTGTATCAGTTTGGAATATTGAACAAACCAAGCATCTATGCACATAATCTATAGGCAGCTACAAAATCAAATAATATAATAAGTATAATAAAAAAGCACATTCACTGTTCACCAGCACTTTATTCACAGCTGAGCACTTTTGTTCCACCTGAACTCCATCAGAACTGAAAACCATCATATCCTGATCCCGCTTGATACAAGAGGTCAAAATTTACTTTAAAAATGTAATTAATACAATATTTAAGTAATTAAACAATGCTACATTTTTTTATAAACTTACATACATGAATACATTCACTAACCCATGTCAAAGTTGTATGACTCAATAAAACTTTAAAAAAGAAATTAAATAAGGTGTTTAAGTTCCCCTTAAAAGCAAATCATCCAAAAAAACCCACAATAAATTATAAATCAGTGTAATCTTCAGTTCTTGTATAAAGAGGGATGAGGATATGATTTTTTTTTTGTTCTGGTAAAGTTCTGGTGGAACATAAATGTTTAACTGAATAAAGTGTTGGTGAACTTGCTTTGTTATCATAGTTTTATTTTCAAAGACTTGAGGTGGCTTCTAATATAAAAAATATGGAACTTATATAAGCATGGGGCATATTTCCTCAACTGCCCAGAATTTTGCAGAATGTTCAGATTTTTGCCTCATATTTTTACTCTGTTCCTCTTAAAATTTGTGGTTTGCTGTCAAATCATTGAGGATTGAAGTCACAAAATAGTAGCAGACACTTGAATTATAGAATTCGTATAGTTCAGAAAGGATATGTTCTATTACATTTCTAAGTTTAAAACAGCAATATTTAAATCTGTCTCTGAGTTTTGGCCTTTGTCCATCTATTATTTTTTGCCTTGTTCCGATTTCTTCTACTAAGATGTTGAGAGGTGTAATGTATGGGCAGACCCTTATATAGGCAACAAGAGGCACATACATATTGACAGACATAAATCAGTAACAATCAAATTTTGAAGTGCACAGAATTCTAAATATACGTGTTTTAAAATATGTTTAGGTAAACAATCAGACAAAGGAAGCATGTTTTCTAGGTATATTTAACAAAGCAATCAGACAAAGCATTCCTAAAAATGTTTATAGCATACACAATTACATATTCTGAAGACTGAGGACTTTAGTGCTGATGATTTCTTATAGAAAGTTAGTGTATAATATTCTCCAGCACCTGTTCTTGTGACTAGATTCTTATTAAGCTGCAAAGTACTAATAAATTCTGTGTTAATAACTCAGTGACAAGCTTAATTGCTCTAAATGCTTCCCTATAATGCATGCTACTTTCATTTCTTAAATTACTTGGTACAGTGTAAATAGAACAATGATGAAATTGTTTTCTAAATCTATACACAACTCTTAAAATAGCATTATAATAGGCTCTCATCTTTTGTAAATCAAAAACATTAGCAGCAGTTGTAAAAGCAAACTATAATTAAATAAAGATAAACAACATGTTCTGCCTAACATGATCTTTAAAGATACTGGTAAACTAGTACGTTTCCTATAAAAAATGGTTAATGTCTGATAACTATGCTTAATCATTGCATAAATATCATCACTGAGTCAGAGAGTTTATTATCTATAATGACCCTTACATACTTTGGAATAATTTGTGGAGTAATTCTATAATTTTACCATAAGCAGATACAATGTTGATAGTTTATCAAAAGCAATTAATTAGTTTTTTTTCTGTTTGACACAGTATAATTATTTTCAGCCAGCTCTTCCAATGACTGGAACCCACTAATGATCCAGCATTAACTACTTTTACATTTGTATAAAAACTTAGTTAAAACTATTATTTACATAGATACCGCACTCTCTGTATGCACTCATTTTTTAGAAAAAAGTCAAACATAAATATTAAATAATGGAGGACTTTAAACCTGCCACTAAGGGATCCCAGAAAACAATTTGTTAACACTGGTTTTACACATCTTAAATCTAAGCTATCGATCTTTTAAATAACCACAATACTAATTCTGCTCTAGAAAAATCCAGAAAGCCAACAGTGGTGCTGTCTCCAGTAGTATATTACATAGTTTGTGGATCACAGTCATGACTGACACTTCTGACTAATACTGAACCTCTGTCAAAACAGTATTATTCTGAAAATACTAAGAGAAATGTGCATGGACAAGACACGAATTAGGTGTATTGCGGTGGTGGTGCTGCGGTAGCGTTGTCGCCTCACAGTAAGATGTTGTCCTGCTCGATTCTCAGCTAAAGCGTCTTCTGTGTGGGAGACATGCGTGAGTGGGCGTACCTTCGTTGAAGGTTGTACGTCAGGGCTGGTAACTCGGTACGTAAAAATCTACTGCCAATCATTATCGGACCGGAGTTCCGCTGTGGCGACCCCTAACTGGGAAAAGCTGAAAGATACAACAAAAAGGGACTCTAAATTGTCCGTAGGTGTGAGTATGTACATCACTGGATGTGATACAGAAGAAAGACCTGGTACCCTACATCCATTCTCCCCCTTTTCCCAGAAAACTCTCTTGATAGTGGGGGCTGTCTGAGGGGTCACTCTAGGAGTTGGCCGTGAATCGAAAGGAAATGAGTGAGTCTTTCATGTGTCTATGATAAGGTATTCGGGAGGGGAAACTGAATATAAATCTCTCATTGATGGCTTTGTTCTGGTATTGATATACCCTGACAAAATACCAAAAAAATAAAAAACACAACAAAACACAGATCCATGAAGATAAAGCTAGCAAAATTTTATTTGTGTTTTTATTTTTTTGTGTCGTTAGTTTTAATACATGGCAACAGTGTGGACAGATTTTACTGGGTTACTGGTAAAACTTAAACCACTTTCTAGTGGCTACCCTGCAATATATATATCTTTTATAGCCTATACCCACAGTGTTGCAAGTTACAGTCGTACATCCCAGATGCACAGACTGCATGGCTCAAGAAGGAATGCCTACCCTGAATAGTGCGGTACAAGTAATATATAAGGCACATGTTAGAGCGAGTGTGAGGCAAAGCCATACTGTGCATAATAATCCTGTATAAACTACATGGTAATATATAAGGAACATGTTAGAGCGAGTGTGAGGTAAAGGCGTGCTGTGCCATAGTAATCCTGTATAAACTGCATGGTAATATATAAGGAACATGTTAGAGCAAGTTTGAGGCAAAGCCATGCTGTGCCATAGTAATCCTGTATAAACTGCATGGTAATATATAAGGAACATGTTAGAGCGAGTTTGATGCAAAGCCATGCTGTGCCATAGTAATCCTGTATAAACTGCATGGTAATATATAAGGAACATGTTAGAGCGAGTTTGATGCAAAGCCATGCTGTGCCATAGTAATCCTGTATAAACTGCATGGTAATATATAAAGAACACGTTAGATCGAGTGTTAGGCAAAGCCGTGCTGTGCCATAGTAATCCTGTATAAACCACATGGTAATATATAAGGAGCATGTTAGAGCGAGTTTGAGGCAAAGCCATGCTGTGCCATAGTAATCCTGTATAAACTGCATGGTAATATATAAGGAACACGTTAGATCGAGTGTTAGGCAAAGCCATGCTGTGCCATAGTAATCCTGTATAAACCACATGGTAATATATAAGGAGCATGTTAGAGCGAGTTTGAGGCAAAGCCATGCTGTGCCATAGTAATCCTGTATAAACTGCATGGTAATATATAAGGAACACGTTAGAGCGAGTGTTAGGCAAAGCCATGCTGTGCCATAGTAATCCTGCATAAACCACATGGTAATATATAAGAAACATATTAGAGCGAATGTGAGTCAAAGCCGTGCTGTGCCATAGTAATCCTGTATAAACCGCATGATAATATATAAGGAACACGTTAGAGCGAGTGTTAGGCAAAGCCATGCTGTGCCATAGTAATCCTGCATAAACCACATGGTAATATATAAGAAACATATTAGAGCGAATGTGAGTCAAAGCCGTGCTGTGCCATAGTAATCCTGTATAAACCGCATGATAATATATAAGGAACACGTTAGAGCGAGTGTTAGGCAAAGCCATGCTGTTGCATAGTAATCCTGCATAAACCACATGAATACAAGCAGCACTTGCTGTCCTGCACTATGTGCTAACTTGGAGAAAGGTATTTTAGAAAGACTTGGATATTTGTGATGTAAAACTGTCATTAATATTCATGGTTTGGTATGTCTTAAATAAGCCAGACAAACACTTTCATTTTTAGTTAACAGCTCAGTGTGAAGCTGATTTTACAGAGAGATATTTCAATATCTGTAACAAACTCCTGCATCTGGGAATAAAGGTAAGATGACTTGTTACTTTCTTAATGTCATATTCCACAGTGGCGTGCATATGTTCTGTTGATGTGAATTTGTTCAGAACAAGGCAGACGGGCAGTATATAGGATGAGATTATGGAAGTGTGGGGGTAAAGACGTTTTATCTTACTTCCAACCAGCGTTGGGTGATCTCAAAGTTAGTATATTAGGAGATGTGGAATGTAGAAAGCTACAGGGTGGCCTGCCTTGTACTAAAAGACTTATTCTTGTTTTCTGTTTATTGCAAAATGAAATGCTGGCCCCTGCTGACTTGAAGGCAAATGTATGCTGTACAGCCATGTATATTACAGATATCGCAGTGAAGACTACAGAAACGGTAGACTTTTTTTACAAAAGTGCATGTCTGAAATGTTGCAGACACTGACACTTGCTAACACATTGTGCAATTGTTACTTGCAGTATGATAGCACTATTTCAAAGTTGAAGCAACACACCAGTTTAAGCCTCACTGTTGCTATAGTGCGTTATAGAGCACGCTAGATATGATGCCCATATTTGTACTTAGATTTCATTCATTAAATACCTGCAAATGAATATTTGTGCTCAATATTCAGGAGTGAGGGGAAAGAACATCATCAAAAACATCCAGTGTCTGGGTTAAGGGTTTCATTCTGGTCTTTCATAAAATAATAGAAAGCTGGAAAATACAGACCCCTTATGTAGCAAACTAAAACAATGAGTAAAAAGGTCACACAGAAAAAAACGACTGATTAAGAAACACAAAAAGAAAAATCTAGCAAAACTAGACTTTCTACTGTGTGATACCTCAAACCTCTTGTATCAGAGGCAACATGGAATCGCTGCTGCAGGAAAGAATTTCAGACTATTTGGACACAATACATTGTGGTTTCACAATGTGAAGTCATGCCAAACAAACTGAATATATTATTTGAAAAAGCAGCCAAGTTGTTAGTACAGAAAGGACATGTAGTACCATATTAATGAATTAGATTTAGTATCATATAAGAGGTTAGTGAACAAATTAGACAGACTTGGACTGGATTCTAAGCTTTCAACCAAACAGTTACTTCTTTGCACTTCTGAAGCAATTGTTTCAGAGTTTAGATTACTTAACTCAATCAATGTGGCTAGACCATTTATGAAGTTTTGCTTGTTGTTTGACTCAAACAGAATTCATCACTCCTTAAAAACAAACAAATCAAAACAATATTTTCAAAGCAGTTTTGTCATTAGCAGGAAAATATTTTAATGGTTTTCAGACTAGATACTCTACAACACATATTAATTCTTAAATAAACTGCTGAAAATGAAAGAAGCTTGCAAAAATCAAAGAACAGCTATGTTCAGACATTTACACATTCATATATATTCTTCATCTGTTAGATACTTCCAGTATCTTATAAAAGTAAGCATTCAGGTAACATCTTAGCAAACACAGCCTTTAAACTAAGCATGTCTCCTTAAAGCTCTGCTTGCCTTTTAGGTAACAGTCTTTTACTGACAAAGTAATTTTCAAGTAAAATGTCATTGGCTATTATTTTCATTGACATTTTAAGGTAAACCAATGTCTTTTTGCTTTATGTTTTTCATTGATCAGGGTTTTATAATGGTCAATGTTTATTCAGTTCACCTGCTTTAGTAAAATAGATTGTCTATCCTAAAGGCATATAATCTTGTACCTTTGGGAGTCTGTGCATTTCATTTTACTCATTTGGTCAATGATTCCTATTATTAGTATTGTAATCTGGATTGTCACAGTACTCAGTAGCAGAAGGTATTATTGTTTCTAAATTCATATTTGAAAATTGTACTATTTTTTATTCATTTATTTATTTACATTTTGTGGTAACAAGGTGGGTGGGCTGGTTCAAGGAGCCTTTTCGGCTATGACTGTATCAGTGAATACAAATGCAGACAATTATCAGAAATCATATACAATTTTAATATTAAGTGTCACATGCTAACAAAGTGTAATAGAGATATTTAATTGCATGATAACACATTGGAATTCTGAAAACAATTCCATGCAACAAATCCAGGGGAGTACAGAGAGCTTGAAGGATAAATCAACATAATGTAACAGCACAGAAGATAAATTTATGACTAATAAATCAGCATACTGCTTGGGAACTTAAAAGATGAATCAGTACAAGAGAATAGCAAGAAAGGTATCTTTGCACTTAGTAAGGCAACATACCACTGAGGATGTATAACTGGATTACAGAATACTTGTAAAAGAACAGCACCGGACTTGCAGTCTTAGGTGAATCAATTAAAACAAATTTAATAACAATACTTGATAAGGGATTTCATCCGAAATACACTATGGGACTTCATCAGAACAATAAAATGCTTATCAGTCTTCATTTAACATTTAAAATCCTTAATCACATGATCAAACCTACTCAATCAGTTCACATAAAACACAGAACATAAACAAAAGTCAGTGTTCTATAAACAATCCTACAAAAAGTACTTATATGTAAAAATGCAGAACTTTTTTTAAATTCAATAGTTTTTACATAAATCAAGCCCATTCATATTAAACTGCATGAATAACAAATTATAAATAATAAAAGCCAACCATCTAAAGACCCAAAATTGATAATAAATAATTATTAAATATGAAATATAAAAATATAAAAATATATGAAAGTGTATAAAACTAACATATTCATAACTTTGTAGCTCATATATTCAGGACAGAAGAAATAGAAATATTATCATTTAAGCCTGACATTTTCAAAACATTCAACTTCAGCAGCCAGACTAATTTCTGACACTCTAATCTGTTTTCCCAACAACCCCCTAAGGGATTCTTTTTCGCTTTTTCCGAAATAAAGAATAAAAGTCTTTTAAATTTGACATGTGGTTGAGTGTATGTATAATGCATTCTTTTTTAGTTTCCTCTTAATGTCATAGGTATGCTCATACAGCCTACATTTTAAAGGTCTTTCTGTTTTACCAACATAAAAACCATCACATGTGGAGTATAAGGCTAAGTATATGACTCCACCAGTTCCAGGGTTAAAATAATCTGGAATATAATGTTCTATCACATCCTCTAATTGCTATATGTGGACCTTCACATATATAATTGCAATATTTACAGTGCCCACCTTTAACCATAAATGTTTTAGTGTATGGAAGTCTCTTCTCACTCATCTTCAAGTAGTGTTTTATATTCCTCCCTTTTCTAAAGACTATTAAAGGTGCATCATGTAATTTTTATTTTATCTCCTAAGAGAGGGCAAAAGTTTAATTTTCTCTTGATAATATTGTGAATCAATGCAGAATCAGACGTATGTGGAAAAATCATACCCTTTGACCTATTAGTGTGACTAGTATTACTCCCAGTTTTAAACTGTCTGTCTTACTCTTTCCAATAAATCTTCAGGGTAACCCATGACTTTAAACATTGTTATGAGTTTATCCACTTCATAACCAAAATTATCATCCTCAGATATCATTCTTGAAAGTCACACCAGCTGCCCTTTTATTATATTCTTTTTTTTTGAAAATTTGGATGACAACTGGGAAATGTAAATTAGAATTTAAAAATATGTCTTTTTTATATATTTTAGACACAAATTTCCTATTCTATGGCTTTACTTACCAATATATCCAAAAAAATAATATGGTGATGGTGGTAAGAATGAGTAAAATTCAAAAAGGATGTAGTATTTGATATATATTGTAAAAATAAATCTAATTCAGCAATTTTGCCTTTCCATAAAAGAAATATGTCATCCAAAAACGTGTTATAACAAAACATATACTTCATAACTTCAGAACTTAAAATGAACTTTTCTTCCCAAACAGCAATTATTATATTGTCATAGCAAGGGGAGCATGCTGCCCCCAAAGCAACATCTGTTTTTTGATGGAAGTATTCATTGTCAGAACTAAAAAAAAGTATTTCTAAAGCATTTCTATAAAAAATGACCAAGTTGTTCACTTCCTTAATGGTGAAATTACTTTTTTTCTACCATGAATTAAAAAAAAAAAACAATTTAAACTAATAAAATGGTATGATTGTAAAATGACTGACCATGTCAACAGTCACAAACATGCAGTTATCATCAAACATAACATTATATAAATTCATAGGAAAATGCTATGAGTCTCTACAATTGTTTCAATTTATTGTTAGTGAACAGGGCAAATGGTTCAGTCTTATACCCCTCTTGCTGTCACAGTGGGTCTGAAGGGAGGGTTATTGGGGCCATTATGGATCTTAGGAATACCAGAGATAATGGGAAGATATGGATGGATCACCTTAAGAAAATCATATTCATTTTTTGAGAGAACTATCCAGAACACTATCAAACAGTAAACAATCTTTGAATAAACAATGTTGATCTCATTCTTTGACATGCATTTGTATGCGTCATCATTGCATACTATAGAAACTGTCTTATTAGAGTAATCCTGAGTGACCGTAAATAGCAGCTCACCTCCTTATTGGGCTAGGCACTCTCTTGGGGGAGTTAAGTGTGCTTTCTGTAAACATTTCTAGACAAAATGTGGCTATGTCAGGAGAATTTATCAACTCTTGTTTGTCCATACCGGACTACCTGCCAACTTCTTGCTGAAGTACCTCGCTGTTTTCAGAGTGTTCATCTTATAACAAACTATAATTGAGATGTATTTATTATACATTACATTTCCTGTGTGAAATCTCCATTATTTTATGACTTAGTTCCCCTATTTTCTAAAAAAAATACCCTGGGAATAAATAAAACTTTTATTCCATGCAGGAATAGTGTAGCAGCTCCTGCACAAAATATGGCTGCTGAGCAATCCAGTAAACAAGCCTGGGGATGTGCACAAGCCTACTAACACTATTCTGCTATGGACAGAGACCTCCAAAGCAGAAACGCGTGCAACCTCTACCCCCCACAAACTCAATGTGCCACTCATCCACAGCCCATAAGGCATAACAACACAACGTGACCAACACTCTAGTCATAGGTGACTCTATAGTCAGGCACACTGATGTTCCACTCACCAGGCTAAACAAGGAGAAAGTTGCTGTCAGCTGCCTGTTGGGTGCCAGGATCCGCCACATAATGCACACACTCAGGTAACTCCACACAAGTACAAATTTGACTCTGTCATTGTCCATGTTGGTGTGAATGACCTGAGATGTTCCTCCCGGAACTACATGAAAAGAGACATGGAGGAGCTCTCTGATCTTGTAGCCCAGGCAGGTATGGCCATAGCCCTGAGTAACTTCCTGCCATCACCCAGAATGATACCACAAGACAAGGACCAAATGATTGACTTCAACAATTGGCTAAGCTTCTGGTGTCATTCAAAGAGGATCCAGTATCTGTCTGCCTGGGATGACATGATCGACAGACCATGATGCTTTGCCAGAGATGGCCTGCATCTGTCACCATTGGGATTCTGGATACTGGCTAAGGCTCTTGCCATCCCTATAGTGCCATTTTTAGGCAAGGTTCAAATGACAAATTTACCACCTTAACAGGTACAAGCAAGCAAAATCTGAGGGTAATGCTACTCAATGCTAGAAGTCTAAACCTCAGAATGCATTCACTTGAGGCACTCCTTAAAATGGAGAACATCGACATCTGTGCAGTGACACAGTTCAAGGCTCCAGAGAGCACTCCTGCATTACCAGGCTATAATTTATACCATACCTTTCGGCCACCTAACCTGGACCGAAACACTAAAGGTGGAGGAGTGTCCATATTCATTAAGGATATCCACACCTCCAGGCTAGTTGCTCAGCATAATGCATCTGAGATTATCCAAGTGCAGCTAACTCTGGGCAAGACCGCAATCCAAATTGTAACTTGCTGCAGATCCCCCACCGTGACCCAGGATTCCCACTCCTCATTTCTTGATACACTGGAAAATATTAGGGTGCAACCCAACACCCTAATAATGGATGATTTCAACTACCCCACCATTAACTGGGAAAACTACTCATGTACCAACTCTTTTGCTCAACGTTTTCTGGAATTCATAAATTCCAACGCCTTGGATTGACTTATCCACACCCCTACCAGGGGCAGAAATATCCTAGACCTATTCATTACTAACATGGACGACTGGTGTTCCACACCAGAGGTCAATTCCTTGTTGGTCAGATCCGACCACAAGCTAATCAGCCTAGACATCCACATGCCGCCCCCACCCCCCATTAGGAAAACCACCGTAAAAAATTTCTCCAAAGCCAACTTCACGCTTCTTAAGACAGAAGTGGCAAACTTCACAACACCCATGCAGACGGACAATAGAGGTGCGACTGCTGAATCCTACACAAATGCAGTTTATAAGCACTCACACGAGTGCATGGATCATGCTATCCCTAACAGAACCAAGATGCTATCCTCCAAAAATAGAAGCCAATCTGGTGGTCCCCTACCATAACAAACTCTACAACAGAAGAAAGAAACTGTTGCAAAAAAAAGTAAAGTCCCATGACTTGAAGAACTCCATGGTCAACCTCAGTAAGAAGCTGAGATCCCTCATAAAATACTACAAAGGTAGTTATGAAAACAAAATCACCACTGGTTTTAAAGACAACCACAAATCATTCTATAGCTATGTCAAGAATTTCAATGGCAACACTCAGATCTGCTCTGAGTTTTAGCACAATGGCACTAAATATATTGAGCCGACTGATATTGCCAACATCCTGGCAGATAGGTTCAGTGCTAACTTTACCCCCACCCCCTAAAGGGCCCATCTCTATACCAGAAGAATGCAAAGTTCCTGTAATCATGGCTGCACAGGTAAAAAACACACTCTCCAAAGCCAAGAAAACAGCATCCATGGGACCTGACAACATCCCAGGCTGCGTTCTACATGAATTACAGAATGAACTGGCACCCCACCTAAGCACTATGTTCAATCATAGCCTCACCTCAGGCATTGTGCCCAGTGAATGGTGCAAAGTGACAGTTATCCCACTCCACAAAGGGGGAGCCACCACGGACCCCGGGAACTACACCCCCATTAGCCTAACGAGCCTGGTCTGCAAGACCATGGAATGTATCATCATGGAACTTATAAACAAAGACATTGGTAATCTCCAAACTCTGGACCTCACCCAGTTCAGGTTTGTAAAAGGCAGATCATGTCTCCTAAACCTGATTGACTTCTTTGAAGCAGTCACCAAAGCCATAGACGAGGGTAAGGTGGTTCACACAGCCTATCTAGATCTAGCCAAGACTTTTGACACCATCCCCCACTCTGGAATTATAGATAAACTCACTAAACTAGGTATAAATCCCTATGTCACAAGATGGGTTTCCAACTGGCTCACTGACAGAACCCACACTGTGAAAGTAGCAGACTCCAAATCCGACTTCAGACCAGTGACAAGTGGAGTACCACAGGGTTCAGTCCTGGGTCCCCTCCTGTTTGGTATCTACTTTTCTGAAGTACCGGCTAACACAGAAGGTCTTTGGCTAATGAAGTTTGCAGATGACTGCAAACTAGGAGCCATAATTGAAACTCATAACGATGTGGACATCCTACAAAAGGGCCTCACTGAGACAGATGCCTGCTGTCAAAGCCATGGCCTCAAGCTCAATGTCAAAAAGTGCATTGTCATCCCCTTTGGCAAAAACTCTGTACCCATGAGCTACCACATAGGTGGTAGTCTACTTAACACCAAAAGTGTAATAAGAGACCTTGGGACACAGGTGGACAGTAGACTCTTCTTTGATAATCACATCGCCACAGTAGTCAGGAAATCCTTCTATGTGGCACACCTCATCATAAAAGGTTTCTCATCTAGGGAAAAAGAGGTCATTGTTCCCCTCTACTCATCACTCATTAGACCCATTATAGAGTACAACAACTGGAAAGGCTGCAGAAATACCTCACAAAGAGGATTACTGGCCTCAAACAGATGCCCTACGCAGACCATCTCAAAAAACTCCAGCTTTACTCCAGCGCATATCGCCTATTCAGAGGCGATCTCTGCCTAACATACAAAGCTATGTCAAACCCAGAGCTGTTGGACATGCTCCACTTAAAGAAATCCCAATCCCTCCAAGCTACATGCTCTAGGGACCTAAACCTTGTCACCACAATAAACAGAACATGCTGGAGGGATAGATTCCTGTCCCAGAGACTTTCCATACTGTGGAACAAACTACCTATCTATGTCAAACAAAGCTCCTCATTAGCACTCTTCAAAAAAAATCTTGATGATTGAATGGAAAATAGGAAAGTCACCCCAGGGATCTCCTCTGTGGCTCTGCTTGACAGGGGCACAGGAAAATAATTTTCTTGGGTGGTGAAAGCCAGGGTACATTTTTGGCTAGGCATGTATAGGCCCTGGGGCCGATAGCCTAGTACCTACCTATGAACCTATGATAATGACCTCATTTGCTGGTGAAAACCATGCAAATGAGGTCAATCAGTGATCCAGTAAGCAGGCAGACATCCGTGGCAGAACAGTATAGCTTGCAAAAATGTATTCGGCTACTAGCTGAATACATTTTTGCAAAAATCAAAACGGAGGCATGACAGCTCAAAGTAAAGCATGTATTATAATCCTTAGGCATGCCAATGGCCAAATATATGGCCATTGGCATGGAAAAGTGTTGCAAAAGTATAAAATAAAAGTTTTTGTTTTTGGCCGATCTCAGACGTTTAAGCATAGGGCAGCAGTGTGCAAACGGGATCATGCTGAAAATAAAAAAAAATGTGAAAACGCAATTTTAAGTGAAATCTGCATTTTGCCATTATAGTCTATGGCATGCAGAATCAAAACAATAGCAGGGAATAGTGGTTACTAAGTGGAAAGGCTCTGGTGTAGTGGTGTAACTAGGGACTAAGGCAGTGGGGTATGCTAATGAGGGAAATTTACTGAATCACAAAAAGGAGACAAGTGCCAAACTGTACCTAACCTTGTAGGAGCTATAAGGCAGTGGTGTAAGTAGGAGAAGCAGATGACATGAAAAGGGAGTTTGGAACTTCACGTCTCTCAGTTGAGCTTAGCTAAGCACAGCTAAGCAAGGGGGTAAGGTGTATTGACTTATTCCATGAAATGAAGAGCATGTTCATGTCCAGGGGGGGCCATTTCTGCTTCAAGGCATTTACTTTAGCTAAATGGGTTTGTGTGGCATGCACAGGGTCTAAAAAAAAAAAAACAGAAATAGCATGACTGTTTACATTTGGGCAGTGGGTTTGTGCAGTGTGTCTCAGGGCTTAAAAGGGGGAGGAAATGGAAAGGGAAAAAAGAAAAAAAAGGAAAATAGCTGAATAAAAGCAATCAAGTACTAATAAAATAGCAAGCAGGTGGAATGTATCATAGCCGGCCAAACATACAGGAAGGATCTGCAGCGCAACAGTATAAACTGTGCAAACACCTTTCAGTTTGGTTTTCCTACAAACCTTGCACCATTGGTGTACAAATGTGGGGGAATTTTAACCAAAAAAATGTTGGAGGCTGCCGTTACTCTGATCCATCAGTATGTGCTAGAGGCTGAGGGTGGTGAGGAGGATAATGCTGACAACCCCCACAGACTGAGGAGGAGGAGAAGAGTGTTCAGACCCAGGGTAACTTACCAGGGGCTACATGATCTGGAGATAGTAGAGTGCTACAGGGTGAACAGAGACATACTTCAGCAAATCATCGAGCTGTGCCGGCCTCAACTCAGACCCAGAGCCAACAGAGGGGAACCTATCCCAGTGGATACCAAGGTATGAGTAGCCTTAAGAATACTAGCTACAAGTACTTTCCAAAGACCTTCTGGGGACATGATGGGGGTCTCACAGGCATCTGCATCCAGAGTACTCCACCATTTCCTGGATGCCATGCTACTACATGCCAGTGAGCACATTTACTTCCCCAACACCCGTTAGGAGAGGCCCAGCAATATGCATCTCTTCCACTATGTAGCAGAATACCTGGAGGTACTCGGTGAGATAGACTGCATGCACATCCACATCAAAGCACCAGCTAGTGAACAGGATAGTCTACATAAACTGCAAGGGCTTCCCCTACATCAACTGCCAGGTCATGTGCAATGCCCAGGGCATTATCCTGAATGTGTGTACTGGCAGCCCTGGAAGCTATCATGACTCCCGCATCTGGCATTTGTCACAGCTGTACCAGGCATTTGCCAGTGGGGACATCCCATATGGCCATCTGGTGGGTGATGCTGGCTATGCAATGGAGCCTTGGATGATGACACCCATCAGAAATACACACACACCCACTCAAGAATGCCATAATGAGACACACGCACAAACCAGGATAATTATACAGCATGTGTTTGGGATGCTCAAGTCACGGTTCCTCGGCCTTGACATATCTGGTGGAGCCTTGCAGTGGTGTCCAGCCACATGTGCACACATGTTCATAGTATGCGCAATACTACACAATATGATCCTGCAGAACCAGCTGCAGCAGGAAGAGCACAGGGAAGGGCCACACAGCCCCCCACCATTGCCAAGGTCCCCACAGGCACAGAGAGACTCAGAGGAGGAAGCCCCTGAGCCTGCTCCTGTAGGCAGACAGAGGCGTGCCCAGTATGCCCAAGCCTTGGCAAAGAGGCAACACATAGCACACACACTGACACTGTAGGGACCCAGGGACTGATACCTCTGTCCAACTCGCACACACAGTAAAATGGATGCTGCACACAACACACTACCTGTAGCTTACCTGTATAGGTAGTGTACTGTGTGCATCCGACAGAGTCAGCCCTCACCCACCATCCCCACAACTGCCACAGGCACAAGGTAAGTCAGTCTTCTAAACAATAAATTAATGGAGTAGTATGTTCTGGTAGCATATCTAAGGTATCGCTGCATGCATGCAAGGGAATGGGGTGGCCTACTGGGGTAGCAGCAGACAAATGACAGCTATGTGGGACACCAGGAAATGTCTGCCCAGTACTGGCTTTCCCACACTATGCAGTAATATCCAAGGTGACAAATCCCACTGCAGTATATGTGGGGGGGGGCAACTTAGGGGGGGGATGTCATAGGTCACATGTATGGATGTCAAAGTGGGGATCAGATACTCACCCCTCAGACTCATCCAGCAAGTCAGCTATAGAAAACCATAAAGGAGTGTCTGGCAAAGGCCCACAAATGGCGATAATGATGGAATACCGCCCTACAGACTTACACGGTGATATCACAGCAGGCCTTCCAGTTGCAGTAAGGCTCTGAAGGGTAAGAAGTCTGAAACTCAATTGTATGCCATTACAATCTAACCTGTGGCCTCTAGTGATATTCCTCAATTCTCCAAGACAGGGCACAATACTATGTTAAATGGAACCAAAATGTAAAGCCAATATCAGCACAGTATGTGCAAATGTGTACCGTTGACAGGTGTGCCCCCCCACACCCCTATTCCCATAGAAATGTGGTAATATGTAAGTTTGTAGGGTAATAGCAGCAGAGCACACATTGCCAGGGCTGTCCCAATCAACATTATAACTTGTTGCATGTCCACAATATGCAGGAGTCAATGATCTATGTATATGCGTGGGAAATACTGTCAGGATGTGGCCAGCACTTACGCCTGGCTGTTTTGTCTTACTGGCATAGGTACAGTACTGTAGTAGACAGGGCCATGTTCTGAGAATCGTAGTGCCAACTATTTTGCATGTCAGCTACACCTACGGTGGGAGTTGTACACACTGTCCAGATGTCAATATCCATTACTGCCGGTAAGCTGGACAGGTCATGGACAGGTGGCCACACATATGAGTAGTACATGGGTTGGAGTAACCTACACAGTGCCTACCATACTTCCCAACTGTACAGACCTTTTGCAGAATGTACAGAGGTTTGCATCATATTTGTGGTGTCTCTATCATGAAATAGTGGTTGTGTGGCAAATCATTGGCAAACCATGAACGTCTAAAGTGAAGCAATAATGATGGATTGTAGTGCCTCAGATCTCACACCCTATAGAAAACGCATGCTAAGGCAACATGTGTTATTGTATCACCCTTCTAGGTTTGTAAGGCCAATAGTTAAAATGGTCCCTATATTTAGACCTTTGTCACCCAATTACGTATGGCGTTGTCCAGCTGTCTGGCTCTCATACATAGAGAGGTATGGTGCCTAGCAGCACAGCAGGTACCTGAAGGTCAATGTACTGGCAGGTCATAAAAGGCTGACACCTTACTGTGACAGCACTGACAACATGTCACTGGCCAACAGCCATACCACTGGAATGGCAGGTTGTCACAGAAGGAGCACAAGTATGCCGTGTAGATCTGCTCTGGTTGTCCTAACATTGCATTTGCCTGCAAAGTATTTGCAAAACAAGAAAAGGTCATGTCAAAACATCAATGACAAACAGTGGAGAAGCAGATGTCACACCCATAACATAAAGTAAGCAAGTAACAAACTGGTCCCCCAACTGTCTATGTATAGCAGAACAGTATCAACACCCCGTCCCCAAGTGTGGGCCTTCGTCTGACTGTCATATGTGGGCCTGTCCAGATGTCAGATTCAGTGACAGTTTGACAGCTAGGCCAACATGTAGCCACATAATAACATAGTAACACAAACTGTCTGAAGACCTCAGCAGATGTAGTGGTGCAATGCTGGACAACCTCCCAAATAGGTATGCTCAGAGGTTGTAGCCCATAACCTTGTGTGTGATGTTATGGCATTTTCCATGCTCACACCAGAATTACAAATACATAACAGCAGCCACTGTGGGCAAAGCCTGTTAGCGGGCTACAGAAGGATGAAGAGACATACAGAAGGGGTAGGGGAACCACTGGTCAGACAAATGGAGAATGTGCACACCAGAGCACCATTCTGCAGTAACATAGGTGCTCTGCAGTGTATGGAGTCAGTAAGCATCATCTGCAAATACACAACACACACTCACATAAGTGGAGGTCCACAACAAATCAAACCCCGAGTAAAGGACACCTCAAAGAGAAAAACACATGAGAACTTCCCAAACCTACACACCACAGACCACACATACATCACACACCAGGGTCATGCAAACACTAAGGTCTTACCATACACACAACATATTACTCACAGAAGATTCCACTGTGAGACACACAGATGTGTCACACATCAGGCAGGATAAGGAGAAAGCCATGATTACTTGTTTGGCAGGTGCCATAAACTGCCATATCACACATGCACTCAAGTCACCCCACAACAGGTACAGGTATCACACTAGCCTGGTCCATGGTGGTGTGAATGATGTCAGAAGTACCTAATGGACCATAGAAAGACAGACATGATGCAGCGTGCTGAATATGTGTTCCATGCAGGTATATCCCTAGCTGTAAGCAGCATCCTGCTGTCACCCAGAGTGATGGATCAATACAAACAGAAAGTGATTGTCAGTAACACCTGACTCACTTACTATTGTCATCCCAGGGGATCCACTGCCTGGCAGCCTGGGAACATATGAGTGACCGAATGCAGTGCCTTGCTAAAGATGGCCTACATCAGTCTCATATGGCCTACAGGCCTCTGGCAAAGGCCCATGCCTCACCCATAGTGCCATTGTAGGGAATGTCATGGGGTTCATGCTACCAACATAACACAGTCAACAAAATGCAAATGAAAAGCCACGCCGCTAAATATTAGTAGCATACCTCTCAACCTCATAGAGCAAGAAATCTGGACAAAGCCATACATAATGGTGGGAATAAAGGCCCAAATATAGGGACGCTTTTGAAATAATGCTCGCATAATGTTAGAAAGGTGATAGAATAACAGAGGGGGTGTGTAGTAGCATGGATCTCATGAAGGGGATGAAGTCTGAAACTCCACTGTTCAGTCATTATTCCCTGACTGCAACCCTGAGTGATTTGCAACAAACTTGCTAGAAAACCACAATGTTAAGGGAAACTGGCCAGATATATGAGGCATGAATCTGGATAATCTGTGAGAATCTGTACAGTTGAGAGGTATGGCCACACCAGGATATGACCTTTCAGGTAAAAAGAATACCAAACAACCATGAGATCCCCAGCCAGTATATCACCAAGGTGCTGGATCTTTTACACAGATTTAACAGTCAATTGGGTGTAGCCAAACGTCCCAATTGGCTGGATTGTGCAAGAATGTCTACTCTTTGCCTCATAATATTAGTCTGTGCATCATCCATCTTGAATTTCTCTGGTAAATAACTATGATGATCTGATGATATCTGTCAGCAGGTAATGACACAATACATTACAATGTCAAACATTACATAAGTCAGAAAATGCCTGCTAAAACAAACCCTGTAACTCAAGCAACTCGTACATTAATAAGAACAACAGTGACAGTATCCCCCTATGTCTGGGCCATTGTTTACCCATATTGGCAGCCTATCTCCAGATATCCTGCACAAACAGGCTGCAAGATATGGCTGTAGCACACAACACCCTGGACTGGAGTTACAATTATTCCTGCAATGAATTCCCACACTTACTATAGAAGGTCATACTGGGCATGCTCCTACACTTAGAGAAATAAGGCCCATGTCTGAAACCACAATGGACTGTATATATATCTGTATTGTGTAGATGTCTTTGCATACACACAGCTATGTACACCTAACTGTCCCCACACACACTCATCAGACAGGATTACCCACAGCCAGCTGTAGGTGGCCCATATGTGGTATTTCTGCATCTGTTGTGTGTGATACAAACACATATATATATGGTCAACATATTACAATATGTCAAGCATACACACACATAGACATGGGGAAGAGATAGACAGACAGTGATAGAGTGAGACACACAGGTAGACACACACACAGAGTGAGTCATACACAGGGATACCCTGAATGGCAGAGAGTGATGTCCTACTGCATACATTTGCATACCAGTTGTAACCACTGGCATGTGCCAGCATGAAGATGAGATTCATTGTCTGATCTTTCTGAGGTGGGGGTTGTAATATCACATCACCTACCTTTGTATGTGTGTGTGTATGTGTGTGTGTGTGTGTGTGTGTGTGTGTGTGTGTGTGTGTGTGTGTGTGTGTGTGTGTGTGTATGTGTGTGTGTGTGTGTGTGTGTTTGTAGGTCTCACTATTACGAAGCCTTACCACCCAGTAAACTTCCCATTGCCCTATATTACAATATCTGCTGATATCATTCACCTTAGAAGTACCTTTGGACTGGCTTCAGTCCTGTAAGCTCTATAGCATGTGTGATAACTGCATAACACCATCATACACATAACTAGATAGGTAAGAGTTCTAATCACAGTCCTGGCATATGTGTAGGAATAAGTGTTTTAGTCCTTTCCCACCCAGTACACTTCCCATTGCTCTACATCAGAAGATCTGATGATGTCATTCATCATAGAAGTACCTTTGGACTGGCCTCAGGCTTATAATCTCTGTGGTGCATGCGATAACTGCATAAGACTATAGCACAAATAACTAGTTAGGTAGGGGTTCTAATCTCAGTCTGGGCAAATGTAAAAGTGTGCATGTGTGTGTGTGTGTGTGTGTGTGTGTGTGTGTGTGTGTTTGTACATTACGTTTGTACATCCAAGATTTTGAGCCCATTCACACCCAGTACATTTCCCATTGCCCTACTTTAGCAGTCCTGCTGATGTCAGTCACCTTAGAAGTACCTGTGGGCAGCCCTCAACCCTATAAGCTCTGTGGTGTATGCAATAAGTGTGTAACACTATAGTAAAAATAACTAGTTAGGTAGGGGTTCTAATCTCAGTCCTGGCAAATATAAACATGTGTGTGTTTGTAGGTTAAAGACTTTGAGCCCATTCACAACCAGTACACTTCCCATTGCAGAAAACCAAAGAAAGCTGGACCAATAACAAAATGCACAACTGAAAACTCCTGCATGACATTAGAATCAGACTCCTTTATTGAAAAATAAATGCCACAGCAAGAATAAAAACGCAAGTGTTTTTGTCTGAGTATCCCCCAGACTTTTTCAGATAAGACATATAGTAAACTACCATAAAACCACTTTATATACCTTCAGTTAATTAAGTAATTAAGAAAATGATAGGTATTTAAGGGCATAGTGCACCCAGTCAATAAAAATAATAATAAATATATTTTAAATACATTTTGAAATTTAAAAAAAAAAAAAAAAATATATATATATATATATATATATATATATATATATATATGGGTCTACTGTATAAGTTCAAAAATACACTTCTTCGAACTCACACAGTAGACCCTGGGTTATGCGAAAGTGCACTTAATCGAAAGTGCACTTTCGCAAAACCGACTTCAGCGAACAGGCTACTACTAATATTTAGTGTAATAGTTACGGACCTTAGGGTTTGGGCATGGGTCATGTTAAGGGGATAGCTAGTAGGGCTATCCCCTTACCATGACCCGCGCCCTAACCCTAAGGTCCGTGACTACCGCACCACAGTGAGGATAGCCTGTCCTCCACTGTAGTGTGGTAGTCACGGACCTTAGGGTTAGGGCACGGGTCCTGGTAAGGGGATAGCTAGTAGGGCTATCCCCTTACCATGACCCATGCCCTAACCCTAAGGTCCACAACTACCGCACCACAGTGGAGGACATAGCACATTTTCCTGCTGCCCTCCACTGTGGTGCGATCCGTTCGTAGAAGCTGAGTTCGTGAAGTGCACTTTTGAATAAGTGCACTTTTGCGTAACTGAGCGATCTACTGCTCTTTTTCGAATACGTGGTATTCGATGAAAAGCAGTAGACCCATATATATATATATATATATATATATATATATATATATATATATATATCAAATGCACTTAAATGTACTATAATTACTCAAAATATAAAAATATATGTATGTATAAATATATAAATATGAAATATAAGTACTAAAACTTTCATACTGATGTAATGAAATTATTATAGTATACAGAAAAAAGCATGGAAATGATGTAACAAAAGTAAGTCAGAGTTTAGCTGACCAGAGTTTTAACAAGGGAACTAAGGAAATATTATCATTCAAACCTGAAGGTTTGTTAGCTTCAAGTACAATTTGCCAAAATGTTTCTCTATATTCCATCTTAGATTCCCAGGGTCCACCCCTCAAATCCTTAGGGACAATTTTGATAACAAAGAAGGAAAACTTAGCCTTAGAACATGTTAATGTATGTCTAAACAGTGCATTACTGTTATTTATTTTACTAATATCATTACCATGTTCATAAATCCTTCGTTTTAATTGACTTTCTGTTTTACCAACATAGACGCCTTCACAGGCACCACAGATAACTAAATAAACCAGACCCTGGGAATTACAGTTGGAATAAGTATGTGCTTTAAGTACTTTCTGCCTAGCAGTGACCAAAACCTGTACTTTCCGTGCAATATAAAGACACTGTTTACACACTCCACATTTAAAAGTACCTTTCCTTTTGTTTGATTACACCTTGCAATTATTAGAATGTGCCAGTAAACTTTTAATATTGTGACCTCTCCTAAAATCAACTTTAACAGATAAATCCTTCAAGTTGGGAAGGTCAGTAAGTTCTGAAAACGTATTCTATTCTTTTTCCACTATATTTTTAGTCTGGTATGCATCAGCACTAAAACTAGTGACAAATGCCTTACCATAACCTAAATTCCCTGCAACTGTAACTTTCTTGTTGTTAAAGCTGTCACCAATACCCAAAACTGGGCAATATTTGTCTTTCCTACCTTGGGTAACTTCCTTTCTGATATTAGAAATAGGCTCACTTGAATAGCTTCACTCCAGAAACATACCTTCCAACATAATACATTCATTTTCATAGTCCATAACTAAGGATGTCATCCAACTTATATGTACATACTGTCCCTTGACAATCCCTTTTTTCTGGAAAAATGGATGTGAACTAGTGAAACAAATGCAAGTGTTGGAAAAAGGAGGTTTTCTGTACACAGTGGACCTGAAACCCTGTTCAGTTTTATGAAGAGAAACATTTAAATAATTAACATTTTCTATGCCAACTTGATATGTGAACTTAAAAAGTGAAGTAGTATGATTCAAATACTGAATAAATTCATCCAGCTGCTCAAAACTACCCACCCAAAAGATACAAACATCATCAAGGTATCGGGCACATAAAGTCCAAAACTTTGAATAAATGCTAGAATGTACATATTTTTGTTCCCATACTGACAAAATAATGTCTGCATATGTCGGGGTACAACTATCTCCCATAGCCACCCCTATTTCTTGGCAGAAAAACTCACCCTCAGAGAACATAAAGTTATTCCTAAGTATAAGTTCCACTAGTTCTAAGCATAACAATATATAACATTCTGTCACTCCTGGTTTATTCCTAAGGGCTTCTTCTAACCAAGTTAACCCTATATTGTGAGGAATAACAGAAAATAAATCCACCACATCTACTGTAACGAATTTTAGATCCAAAGAAAAATGTTCATTTTTAACCCTACTTAGGAATTCCCATGAGTCTTTTAAGAAATGAGACCCCCCCCCCATATAATTTTCAATTTCCAATCCAGATATGTGGCTAAGGAAGAGATTTTGGAACCTTCTGATGCTACAATGGGTCTAAGGGAGGGTCTTCAGTATTCCTGTGAACTTTGGGTATCCCAAAGATAGATGGTGTTATTTTCCAGATATTGGTATGTCTGAAAATCAATCACCCCCTGATCAAATAAATCCTTGAGGGCCAGATCTATTTCCTTATAAGAAATATTAATCTCATTAATAGACACCTTACTATACCTGGAATTATCATTTGGAATAGAAAACATCTTACTTTCATGCAAGATTTTCTCCAGCAGGACAATACACCCTCCCTTATCTGGTTCCATAACACAAATCTAAGGATTGGAACATAGTTGTGTCAAAATCTGTCTTTCATTGACATCCAAATTAGGTGTTACTCTAGTATTCTTAAAAAATTTCCTTATCTCAGTTTCCATAACAAATTCTGAGTTCCTTAGTTGTGGATGGATAGGGCATTAAAAATACTCAATTTCTTGGGAATGGTAGAACCAGTTTAATAGAATTATTGCCAGACATATTTTCAGAATTAAGTTTTTGATTAACATGTTTAAATCTAGAATAACTTGTAAAAGGTTACTTATTTTGTTTGGAACAAACTTAAAACCTTTTATAAATAAATAAAAAAAATCATCTGTAACCTCTAGATTACTGTAATTAAAGATACGAAATCCTGATCTACTCACTACATGAAAATTGTCACCATGTGAGACAGTGATAGTATCTAATTCCGGTGATAGTTCCGTTTGTAACCCCCTCCCCTTTGATGGTAATTTCCCCTGTAAAAATGTCTGTTGTTATTGGGTTTGTTACATAGTCTCTCTGATCTACGTGGGAGAGGTTCTTGATGAACCAACTCACAATTTGGTTTTATAAATACTTTTTAGTTAATAGAAACTGAGTTTTGAATGGGAGACATTGTAACATTATTATGTGCATTGCGCTCCATATTGTGTATAGATGTTTGTAGTTTAGGCAATGGATACTGTTCACCCTCCTTATATTCCTCAGTGTCCCTATCAAGCTTTCTGCATTTCCTTTTTAGAATTTCATCACATTTTTTATCTACATGTACCCTTAAATCATAATACTTGTTTTTTTTCTGCTTCAGTACTAAACATTAGGTCATTAGTAACCCTTGTATTGTAGGTTTCAATCTGTTCCTGTAAGTTACTAATTTCCCATTCATTATTTTTAACAATGGCTTTTAAAATATCAAAACCAAAATTGTCAAATATAGTAACAAGTTCTTTATGAAACTCACTACCAATAGAAACATTATTAGGATATTTATAAATCCTGAGCCCTTTAGGTACAATACGCAGTTTTAAACATTCATTTAAATATGAGCTGTCAATACAAAGAGATTTGTACCTTATTAGGGCTTGATGTAATTTATCTAGTTAGTCTCTTTAAGTATCCAAAGTTTCAACTGAAGCTGTTGGATTAGTAGGCTTGCAAAACGACGGTTGGTGATGTAGCCATTCAGTTAAATATGTTTGCTGTCTGCTAGATTCATTCTCTATGTCCTTTCCTGCACCAGTAATGCATTCTGAGCATAAAACAGTTGGCGTGTTAAAGAACGACTGTGTGTTGGACCCAGAAGTGTGCGCATTTGTGCCAATAACAGAAGCAAAGTCTTGCTGACGTGCAGAAAGCCCGGAATGGCTCAATGCCTCCTGGTTTCCAGGTAAAGTAAGATTAGTCAAAAAATCCATAAGTCCCTGGCTGAGCGGAGTCAAATATTCCACTAGCTGGGTTAATTAACCAGCAATCTTTCTATATTCACCTACTTCAGGTCCCCTGCTTCCTTCCATATGGTTAGTAGGTGTATTGTGCCCCTCGGAAGACTCCACTGAAAAAAAAAAAAAAAACAAAGGGTTGAGGAAGTCCAGAAATGTCACAAAGAACTGAAGAAAACTGGACCAAAACCAAAAGGCACAACTGAAAACTCCTGGATGACGTTAGAATCAGACCCCATTGTTGAAAAATAAACGCCACAGCAAGAATAAAAACACAAGTGTTTTTGTCCGGGTATCCCCCAGACTTCTTCAAATAAGGCAAATAGTAAACTACCATAAAACCACTTTATATACCTTCAGTTAATTAATTAATTAAGAAAAAGATAGGTATTTAAAGGCATAGTGTACTCAGTCAATAAAAAGCATAATAAATACATTTTAAATACATTTTGAAATTTTTAAATACACACACACACACACATATATATATATATATATATATATATATATATATATATATATATATATATATATATATGTGCACTTAAATGAACTATAATTACTCAAAATATAAAATATATGTATATATTCATATATAAATAGGAAATATAAGCATTAAAACTTTCATACTGATGTAATGAAATTATTATAGTATACAGAGAAAAGCATGGAAATGATGTAACAAAAGTAAGTCAGAGTTTAGCTGACCTGAGTTTTAACAAGGGAACTAAGGAAATATTATCATTCAAACCTGAAGGTTTGTTAGCTTCAAGTACAATTTGCCAAAATGTTTCTCTATATTCCAACTTAGATTCCCAGGGTCCGCCCCTCAAATCTTTAGGGACAATTTTGATAACAAAGAAGGAAAACTTAGCCTTAGAACATGTTAATGTATGCCTAAATAGTGCATTACTGTTATTTCTTTTATTAATATCGTTAACATGTTCATAAATCCTTTATTTTAATTGACTTTCTGTTTTACCAACTTAGAAGCCTTCACAGGCACCACAGGTATCTAAATAAACCAGACCCTGGGAATTACAGTTGGAATAAGTATGTGCTTTAAGTACTTTCTGTCTAGCAGTGACCAAAGCCTGTCCTTTCTGTGCAATATAAACACACTGTGTACAAGCACCACATTTAAAAGTAATTTTCCTTTTGTTTGAATACACATTGTAATTATTAATGTGTTCCAATAAACTTTTAATATTATGACCGCTCCTAAAAAACAACTTTAACAGATTTATCCTTCAAGTTGGGAAGGTCAGTAAGTTCTGTAAACTTATTCCATTCTTTTTCCACTATATTTTTAATCTGGTGTGCATTGGCACTAAAACTAGTGACAAATGCCTTACCATAACCCAAATTCCCTGCAACTGTAACTTTCTTGTTGTTAAAGCTGTCACCAATTCCCACAACTGGGCAATATTTGTCCTTCCTACCTTGGGTAGCTTCCTTTCTGATATTAGAAATAAGCTCACTTGAATAGCCTTGCTCCAGAAACATACCTTCCAACTTAATACATTCATTTTCATAGTCACTATCTAAGGATATCATCCACATTATACATACATACTGTCCCTTCACAATCCCTTTTTTCTGGAAAAATGGATGTGAACTAGTGAAACAAATGCAAGTGTTGGAAAAAGTAGGCTTTCTGTACATAGTGGATATAAAACTGTGTTAAGTTTTATGAAGAGAAACAACTAAATAATTAACATTTTCTATGGCAACTTGATATGTGAACTTAAAAAATGAAATAGTAAGATTCAAATACTGAATAAATTCATTCAGCTGCTCAAAACTACCCACCCAAAAGATACAAACATCATCAAGGTTTCGGGCATATAAAGTCCAAAACTTTGAATAAATGCTAGCATGTACATATTTTTGTTCCCATACTGACAAAATAAAGTCTGCATATGTCGGGGAACAACTAGCTCCCATAGCCACCCTTGTTTCTTGGCTGAAAAACTCACCCTCAAAGAACATAACGTTTTTCCTAAGTATAAGCTCTGCTAGTTCTAAGCATAGCTATATATCACATTCTGTCACTCCTGGTTTATTCCTAAGGGCTTCTTCTAACCAAGTTAACCCTATATTGTGAGGAATAACAGAAAATAAATCCACCACATCCACTGTGACGAATTTCAGATCCAAAGAAAAATGTTCATTTTTAACCCTACTTAGGAATTCCCATGAGTCTTTTAACAAATGAGATTCCTCCCCATATAATTTTCAATTTCTAATCCAGATATGTGGCTAAGGGAGAGATTTTGGAACTTTCTGATACTACAATGAGTCTAAGGGAGGAGCTTCAGTATTCTTGTGAACTTTGGGTATCCCAAAGATAGAGGGTACCCTAGGAGTGTTATTTTCCAGATATTGTTAAGTCTGAAAATCAATCATCCCTGATCAAATAAATCCTTGAGGGCCAGATCTATTTTCTTATAGGAAATATTAATCTCATTAACCTTACTATACCTGGAATTATCATGCGGAATAGAAAACATCTTACTTTCATACAAGACTTTGTGCATCAGGACAATACACCCTCCTTTATCTTGTTCCATAACACAAATCTAAGGATTGGAACATAGTTGTGTCAAAATCTGTCTTTCATTGACATCCAAATTAGGTGTTACTCTAGTATTCTTAAAAAAAATTCCTTATCTCAGTTTCCATAACAAATTCTAAGTTCCTTAGTTGTGGATGGATAGGGGGGGTAAAAATACTCAATTTCTTGGGAATGGTAGAACCAGATGTAATAGCATTATTGCAAAACATTTTTTCAAAATTAAGTTCTCTGATAAACATTTTTAAATCTAGAATAACTTGTGTAAGATTACTTATTTTGTTTGGAACAAACGTAAAACCTTTTATAAATAAATCAGAAAAATCATCTGTAACCTCTAGATTACTGTATTTAAAGATATGAAATCCTGATCTACTCACTATATGAAAACTGTCACCATGTGAGACAGTAATAGTATCTAATTCCGGTGATAGTTCCCTCTGTAACCCCCTCCCCTCTGATTGTAATTTCCCCTGTAAAAATGGCTGTTGTTATTGGGTTTGTTACATAGTCTCTCTGATCTACGTGGGAGAGGTTCTCGATGAAGTAATGCACCATTTGGTTCTATAAATACTTCTTGGTTCATAGAAACTGAGTTTTGAATGGGAGACATAGTAAAATTATTATGTGCATTGTGCTCCATATTGTGTATAGGTGTTTGTAGTTTTGGCAATGGATACTGTTTACCCTCCTTATATTCCTTAGTGTCCCTATCAAGCTTTCTGTATTTCCTTTTTAGAATTTCATCACATTTTTTATCTACATGTACCCTTAAATCATAATGCTTGTTTTTTCTGCTTCAATCCTAAACATTAGATTAGTAACCCTTGTATTGCAGTTTTCAATCTGTTCCTGTAAGTTATTAATTTCCCGTTCTTTATTTTTAACAATGGCTTTTAAAATATCAAAACCACACTTGTCAAATATAGTCACAAGTTATTTATGAAACTTACTACCATTAGAAACATTATTAGGATATTTATAAATCCTGAGCCCTTTAGGTACAATACGCAGTTTTAAACATTGATTTAAATATGAGTTGTCAATACAAAGAGATTTGTACCTTATTAGGGCTTGATGTAATTTATCTAGTGAGTCTTTATAAGTGTCCAAAGTTTCAACTGAAGCTGTTGGATTAGTAGGCTTGCAAAACGATGGTTGATGATGTATTCATTCATTTAAATCCATTTGTGGTCTGCTAGATTCATTCGCCATGTCCTTTCCTGCACCAGTAATGCATTATGAACATAAAGCAGTCGGCATGTTAAAGAACAACTGTGTGTAGGACCCGGAAGTGTGCACATTCATGCCAGTAACAGAAACAACGTCTTGCCGACGTACAGAAAGCCCAAAATGGCTCAATGCCTCGTGGTTTCCAGGTAAAGTAAGATTAGTCAAAAAAGCCATAAGTCCCTTATTTCTAATATCAGAAAGGAAGTTACCCAAGGTAGGAAGGACAAATATTGCCTGGTTTTGGGTATTGATGACAGCTTTAACAACAAGAAAGTTGCAGTTGCAGGGAATTTAGGTTATGGTAAGGCATTTGTCACTAGTTTTAGTGCCAATGCATACCATATTAAAATATAGTGGAAAAAAAATGGAATAAGTTTTCAGAACTTACTGACCTTCCCAACTTGAAGGATAAATCTGTTAAAGTTTTTTTTAGGAGAGGTCATAATATTAAAAGTTCATTGGAACACTCATAATTACAATGTGCATTCAAACAAAAGGAAAGGTACTTTTAAATGTTGGGCGTGTACACAGTGTGTTTATATTGCACAGAAAGAACAGGTTTTGGTCACTGCTAGGCAGAAAGTACTTAAAGCACATACTTATTCCAACTGTAATTCCTAGGTTCTGATTTATTTAGTAACCTGTGGTGCCTTTGAAGGCTTCTACTTTGGTAAAATGGAAAGACAATTAAAAAGAAGGATTTATGAACATGTTAATGATATTAATAAAATAAATAACAGTAATGCACTGTTTAGGCATACATTAACATGTTCTAAGGCCAAGTTTTCCTTCTTTGTGATCAAAATTGTCTCTAAAGATTTGAGGGGCGGACCCTGGGAATCTAAGTTGGAATATAGAGAAACATTTTGGCAAATTGTACTTGAAGCTAACAAACCTTCAGGTTTGAATGATAATATTGCAAAAAAAGGTTCTTTGATTGGATAAACAATCGGTATTCACCTCAAAGCATAAAATTGAAAAGAATAGAACTGATCCACAGCTGACAGCAAAAATAGTAAAATGGTAAAAGTTTAATTGAGTAAGCGCTTTCGCGATGAATAACACATCGCTTCCTCAGACTAACTAGCACATAAAATCTCTCTACATTTAAACCTTAAAATATCCAATCATTTGGCTTTTCATTCATTACATCATAAATTTCAATACAAAATTTCTTTAAAAAAACAACAGTTTAAAACTATACTTAAATAGCAACAATATAAAAACTTCCTGAAAATACACTCACACACATATATTTATTTCAATGCTTGAGCGGTCTTGCTTTCAAAAGAGGTTTTAGTGACACTGCACTATTTAACCCTGGATATTTATGTTGTTGCTATTTAAGTATAGTTTTAAACTGTTGTTGTTTTTTTAAAGAAATTTTGTATTGAATTTTATGATGTCATATGATGAGCCGTAGTCTGTTCATTATATTCTTTTCTATTGAATGATAATATTGCCTTAGTTCCCTTGTTAAAACTCAGGTCAGCTAAACTCTGACTTACTTTTGTTACATCATTTCCATGCTTTTTTTCTGTATACTATAATTTCATTGCATCAGTATGAAAGTTTTAATACTTATATTTCATATTTATATATTTATATATACATTTTTTTATATTTTGAGTAATTATAGTTCATTTAAGTGCATTTTTATATATATGCATTTTAACATTTCAAAATGTATTTAAAATGTATTTATTATGCTTTTTATTGACTGGGTGCACTAAGCCTTTAAATACCTTTCATTTTCTTAATTAATTAATTAATTAATTAATTAATTAATTAATTAATTAATTAACTGAAGGTATATAAAGTGGTTTATGGTGGTTTACTATTTGTCTTATCTGAAGAAGTCTGGGGGAATACCCGAACGAAAATGCTCGTGTTTTTCTTCTTGCTGTGGCATTTATTTTTCAATAAAGGAGCCTGATTCTAATGTCATCCAGGAGTTTTCAGTTGTGCCTTTTGGTTTTGGTCCAGCTTTCTTTGGTTCTTTGTGACATTTCTGGACTTGCTCCACCCTTTGTTTTTTTGTTTACACTTCCCATTGCCCTACTTTAGCAGTCCTGCTGATGTCAATCACCTTAGAAGTTACTTAGGGCAGCTCTCAGCCCTATAAGCCCAGTACATCTCCCATTGCCATACTTTACAAGGGCTGGTGATGTTCCTCACTCTAGAAGTACCTTAGAACACCCTATACATTATAAGTTCCATGGCATGTGCGATAAGTACATAACAGTGTAGTAGCAATAACTAGATAGGTAGGGGTTCTAATCTCAGTCCAGGCAAATGTGTGTTTGTGTGAACTATATCCATTGAGGGTGGGCTTTGAAATCTTTTGTTGTCGTCCACTCAGTACACATCCCAATGTCCAGTTTACAAGGCCCACTGTTGCCATCCACTGTAGAGGTAGCTGTAGACACTCTGCAGCCCTATAAGCTGTGTGCCACATGAAATAACTATGTAACAGTATGGAATAAATAACAAGATAGGAGGGGCTTCTAATCCTTTGATACCATTCCCCACTCAGGAATCATAAACAAACACACTCAGCTAGGCATCAACCCCTATATCACTAGGTGTGTTGTAAACTGGATCACAGATAGAATCCACAGTGTGAAAAGAGCGGACTCCATGTCAGACTGTCGACTAGTCACAGGTGGAGTACCACAGGGTCTGCTCCTGGGTCCCCTCGTGTTCGGTATCTGCACCTCTGAAGTCCAGCCCAACATGAAGGGACTCTGGCTGACAATGTTTGCAGATGACTGCAAGGTGGGTGCTATTATTACCTCCCCAAGTGATGTTGACAACCTGTAGAAAGGCTTCACTGAGACATGCGACTGTTGCCAGAACCCTGGACTTAAGCTCAATGCCAGAAAATGTGTCACCATCCCCTTTGGGAACAACTTAGATCCCATGAATCACCACATCGATGGTAGTCCACTGAAAACAGAAGTTGTTATAAGAGAACTGGGAATACAGGTTGACAGCAACCTCTCTGTTGACCACCACAGTGCCACTGTGGTCAGAAAGTCCTTCTGTGTGGCACATCTCATTACTAAGGGTGTTGCATTCTGGAAGAAAGAGGTCATAGTCTCCCTTGACTCTTCCCTCATTAGGCCAATCATCAAGTACAATGGCCCATTTGGCATGTACCTCACTAGACAACTGTAACACCTGGAGAGGCTACAAAAGCACTTCACAAAGAGGATCCTAGGCCTTAAGCACTTGTCCTATATGGACAGACTCGGATAACTCCCACTATTCTCTGTCTCATATTGGCTAATTAGAGGTGATCTCTGCTTGACTTAGAAAGCCATGTCTGACCCACCTCTGTTAGGCATGCTACATCTAAAGAAACCCAATCCATCCACACCACCTCCCGCAGAGACCTCAACCCCATTTCCACAATCAACAGAACATGCTGAAGGGACAGGTTCATAACCCAGTGACTGGCCACACTATGGAATAGACTTCACATACATGTCAAACAGAGCACCTCACAGGCCCTCTGAGAAATCAGGATGAGTGTATGAGGAATTGAAATCTCACCCTGGGGATCACTCCAGTGGCTATACTTGATAGACATACTGGGGGGTAGCGTCAGTTTGAAATCTCACCCTGGGGGATCACTCCAGTAGCTATACTTGATAGACACACTGGGAAGTAGCATCAGGTGGCACTATGTCATGGTAATCCTATGGGCTAGGCTTGTAAAGGCTCCATGGCCATTCACCTAGTACACACCTATGAACCTATGAACCTCTGGATCTAAGTACTGGCATATATGTGTGTGTATGCATTAGTGTGTATAAAATTGTTTGTGAATATGTAAACATGTAGGTGAAAGTGCAGCCAAAGTACACTGGTGGAAACAGGTGTTCGACACAATTCTTTTAGTGTAAACCACATTTATTAATCCTCTATTCATCTGAAGACTTCATTATTTCTGATGAAGTCTTTAGATGAATAGCAGATTAATAAATTTGATTTACGCTAAAAGAATTGTGTCAAGCACCTGTTTCCACCAGTGTACTTTTGCTGTTTGGTTGCTTCTCTCTGGTTCCTGGTTGTTTCGCTTTTTCATTGGTGATGTAGGTGAAAGTAGTTTGAGGCTCTTCTCACCCAGTACACCTCCCATACATTACAAGGTCTGGTGATGTTATTCGCTATACAGGTACCTTGGGACAGTCTTCGCCCTACAAGCCCCATGGTGTGTGCAGTATCTGCATAACACTAAAGTACCAATAGCTAGATAGGTAGGGTTTCTAATCTAAGTCCTGGCAAGTGTGTGTGTGTGTGTGTGTGAGTGTGTGTGTGTGTGTGTGTGTATGTGTGTGTGTGTGTGTGTGTGTGTGTGTGTGTGTGTGTGTGTGTGTGTGTGTGTGTGTGTGTGTGTGTGTGTGTGTGTGTGTTTGTGTGTGTGTGTTTGTAAGTGTGTATATTTGTAGGATAAAGTATTTTGCGGTCTCACTCTCCCAGTACACTGCCCATTGCCATACTTTACAAGGGCTGGGATGTTGTTCACCTTAGAAGAACCATAGGACACTCTTCTCCCTCTAAGCTCCGTGGCACATGCAATAAATGCATAAGACTGTAGTAGCAATAACTAGATAGGTAGGGGTTATAATCTCAGTCCTGGCAGATGGGCATGTGTGTGTGTGTATGTGTGTGTGTGTGTGTGTGTGTGTGTGTGTGTGTGTGTGTGTGTGTGTGCGAGATCTGTATCCTGTTTGAGTGAGAACTATATCCATTGGGGAGTAAGTTTTACATTTTTAGGCCATGGTACTCCCAGTACACGTCTCAAGGTCCACTTTATAAGGCCCGCTGTCTTCATCAACCATAGAGGTATCTGTTGAGACTTTTCTGCCCAATAAGCCCCATGCCACATGCAGGAACTATGTAACACTATGGGCTGACTAACAAGATAGGCAGGGTTGCTAATCTTGGTCCTGGCAAATGTGTGTATGAGTGTATTTGTGTTTGTAAGTGTGCATAACTCTAAGTTAACGTATTTTGAGTCCATTCTCACCCAGTACAACTCTCATTGCCATACTTTGCAAGGCCTGGTGATGTTGTTCACCTTAGAATTACCTTGGGACACACTTCACCCTGTAAGCTTTGTGGCGAGTGTGATAAATGAATAACACTGTTGTAGCAATAACTAGATAGGTAGGGGTTCTAATCTCAATTATGGCAAGTGTGTGTGTGTGTGTGTGTGTGTGTGTGTGTGTGTGTGTGTGTGTGTGTGTGTGTGTGTATGTGTGTGTGTCTGAGTGATAACAGTGAGAACTCTATCCATTGTGTGGCCGTGGTTTATAATTTTAGGCCATGGTACTCCCAGTACACATTCCAAGGTCCAGTTTATGAAGCCTGCTGTTCACATCTACCATAGAGATATTTGTAGACACTCTTTAGCCCTATAAGACCCATTCTACATGCAACTGCTATGTAACAGTATGGAATGAGTAACATGATAGGTAGGGCTGCTAATGTCAGTACTGGCAAATGTGGGTGTGTGTGTGTGTGTATTGGTGTGTATAGCAGTGTCTGTGAGTGCATAGACTCATAGGTGACAGTAGTATGATTCCTTTCTCACCCAGTACACTCCCCAATGCCATACCTCACAAGGGCATGTGATGTTATTCACTTTACAGGTACCTTGAAGCACCCATCATACTATTAGTTCCGTGCCACCTGCGATAACCGCATAACACTGTACTACCCCTAACAAGATGGGTAAGGGTTCCAAACCAAACAATGGAAACTGTGATCCTGTGCATGTATGTGTGTGTGTGTGTGTGTGTGTGTGTGTGTGTGTGTGTGTGTGTGTGTGTGTGTGTGTGTGTGTGACTGTGTGTATGGAAACAGTATTCTCTGTGTATTTGGTCAACACAATATCCTCTGGGGGTGTGGGTTTTACCAATCTGAGGTGTGTTCCACCCACTACACTTATCATTGTCTACTTTACAAGAACTGCTGCTCTCAACCACCATAGACTTACCTGTATACACCCGTCAGCCCTATAAGCTCTGTGGCACATGCAATAACTGTTACACAGACCTGGTAAATGTGTACATATACAGCTGTACCTCGGCTATGACACGGTCAATGTGTTACCACTCTGCCATACCAATCATTGGCAATGTCTGCAGGGCTACATCCTGCTGATACACAAACACCTAGAACAGAAACAGAATTCAGCATGTGAGACTATATTCAGTGAGTGTTACTAACACCAATTATGCATCATGGCTGAAAAGGTGCACAAAATCTGCAGTGTACCCATTACAAATGTCAGCTGACAGCACCTTACACAGCATTACATAGCTAAACTGTACTTAATTCACCCTGTGCATCAGAACCATATTAGCTTGTCCCTGCATCAGTGGTATGGATGACAGGGATGTGGCACAGGTATCATCATATGCACAGGGTGTTGTGTGAGTTTGCCAGAGGCCTAGGCTGGGCCATATGGTTGACATCATGTGTGTGTGTTTGGATGGGTGTTCTATGAATGGGCTGTGCAGGGGTGGTGTGTGTGTGTGTATGTGTGTGTGTGTGTGTGTGTGTGTGTGTGTGTGTGTGTGTGTGTGTGTGTCCCTGGAGGTGACCTGGCTGTGATGCTGATGTGTGTGTTTGTATGCATAAAATCACGCCATGTGGCTGCCCTACACAGGAGTATGTTTGACAGCTGTGGACCGTACATGGCAGGGTGTACAGTTTATCATCTCTGGCCATGAACACATGAACTGGTCCTGTCAGGGGTCTTGCTGGCACCACCAGGCCCAAGGCCAGATGCAGTACTACTCCCTGATAGTGACTGCTGTCTGCTGGATCCGTGTCCCTGATGGGACCGACCAGGACCACATGCCCAGGGCCTGCTGCATTGGGGTGTGGACAGCAACCCCCCCTTCAATAATGCTGGTGGTACTGCCACTACAGGAGTGTGAAGGTGCATGGCTCTGTAGACCCTCAGCTGATCGTGGTGCTGATCTATGTGCATGTGGCTGCCTCCCATCTTTCACCACAAGCTCCAGCACAGACATTGCGTGGTCAAGGAGTGCCACTGTCTCACCCCACTGTCTATTCATGACCTTAGTATTCTCATGTGTGGCCTCAATAAGGTCATGTAGGTTGCCATGGACACCAGGAAGATGTGCATCCAAGACCCAGGGTATTTGTTTGGTGTTGCAAACAGTACATGCCTGTGCCTCCATGATGGCCCAAAACATGTGCCTGGTAAGAGGCAGCAGTCCTTCTGTGAGCACCCTGGTCCATCTGCCCATGTGGGATCTCACCTGCACTGTGGCTATGGCAAATGTCCACACTCACACTTGCCATAGCCACCACACTAGCCTGTTTCATGACACCACCCACCAACTATCCATTATCTGTGGCCACTGGGGACAGGATATGTGTGGGCATCGTGACTGTGTACGGGGATGTTGTGGACAACAGTGGTATGCCAACCTATGGCACAGATTTAGACCCTGACAACCTCACCTGTGCCTCACTATGACTATCATCATTGTCAGGGTCCACAGAGACACTGACATCAGGTTCCGTGTGGGTGGGACCATGACCCCCATCGCCACCTGTGAGGGGAAGACAACATATGTAAATTAATACCTGCACTATAAAGTTGGCTGGTATACATACACACACACACACACACACACACACACACACACACACACACACACACACACACACACACACACACACACACACACACACACACACACACACACACACACACACACACACACACACACACACACACACACACACACAGACACACACTCCTGGTAGAGTCTGACACAGCTGTGATACCTATGGGCCCTACAGGGCAAACCTTATGGTAGTTCTACCTGCTGCAATCCATCTCTATCACTGCTACTTTCTGGCCCACAACAAAGGGTGACAAATCCTACTGTGTGATGGACCTAGTAGCAAAATGGTAATTGTGGGTAATACCAGGCTATTGGAGTGAGCTATACAGTATCACCAAGTGCATATGCACATACTGTAAGAGCTGATGTACTGCTATACAAACCATACACACTGCCAAGGTATAATGATATGTGATGATAACTGATAAGGGGACAGGACTATACACTATCATTGCAGTACATACACAGTTCAGACTCACAGGGATTCATTTCACACAACATTGCAGGACAGTCTGCAATACATACAGGACACATGTCAAGTACTATGTGCATAGCCTCATATGATGATACCAGGCTATTGGCCCTGATGTCCTCATAGGCCTGGCCCAGACTTTTTCCATGCCCTTTCCAAGCCAGCATCTGTTTCCCATGTCCATCTGGGACACATGCAGGATTCCAGAGGTGTCTCATCCGTTTCCCATGCAGTCGTCCAGCTTCCTCTTCCAGAGGGCTATGCATGTACTCTGCTAGACATGGGGAGGGAGTGTATTTTACAGACAGTGCATTTTGTGGAACACCACACTATCCTGCCAAGTATTATACATGTCACAGACCAGTTGAGGAACTTGCATGCATGATGTGTGAGTGCAATATGTCTTACAGATATGCGGAGATGCCATCAAGGCTGGTTTGGACATGGCCTTGTATGCCTGACACAGGTCACCTATGATCAGTCTGTTTGAGACTGAGTACAGGGACAGGGCTTTCAGCCTACCTGTATAGGGTAGGTGTTGCTGGCCCTGGAATTATCTGGTCAGAAACCTCTGTGGTCTCTGCAACTGCTGCATTTGCTTGGCAAGGTACATGGCAAAGGAGCCATTGTACTTGGTAGTGCATCTGGTAAGGGTGGAGTACAGGGATGTTGTGGCCTCCCGGTTCCAGTGATGGCTATGTGGTCAGATATTACCAAGGAGGATGGCACTGTAGGAGTGCTACAGTGGCTACTCAAGTTGGTTAGGACCAGGTACAGGACATTAATACCTGTTGTAGAAGTGTTGATCAGCTGATCCACTGCATTGCCATTGACACAGCCAAGGAATCTATGTGCGTTCATGTTCAGGTGGCATAGGTCATGCACACTATAGTTGGGTATTTGAAGTCACCTAGGAGAAGAGTAGATGACTGAATCCTGACAGATTCCAGCAGGTCCCAATAGGTGTGGTAGGTGTCCATAGTCATTGATGGAGGCTTGTAGCTAGCTATGATTTGAGTAGGTGTTTTTTCAACTGTTAACTGCACTCAGGATGTCACCCATGCATCATACTGTTTGGCCACCCTGGAGCTGTGTATGTGTATGCTAATGTTCAACACTCCGCCTCCTGTGGCTTTGCAGGACTCAATTTGGAGTCTAAATGTATGATGGGATGAGTGACCTGGCAAGGTTGGTGTGCTCTCCACAGCTACAAATCAGGTGTTAGTGACTGCACACATGTTGGCATCCTACAGGACAAGGTACACTTGCATTGACATGGGTTTCATGGTAAGACACCTAGCTCCTGTTAGAGTAAGACATCTGCACAAAGGCGCACTGGAGTGGTGGGCAAAGGCCAGTAAATAGTGTCACTTTATGAATCTTGCTGAAACACACTTAGTTGCCAGCAAAGACAGTGTCGCATTCACAGATCTATGCTGCAGGATATGACATCTGATAATCAAATGTATGATAATATGTTATGACTTCAGTCTTTAATGGGTTGGCAGTGATGTGCCAGACAACACACAACTGTCTGAGGGTTTGACTACAAATATGAGGCAGACATGTGGTCAGTCTGCAAAACTCTGGACAGTTGTCAGGTATGGGCTCAGTATATAACATACAGTTCAACACACACTTCTGCGCCTATTGTGTAGTATGTACATACCCTATATACGTCTCTTCGATTTGAAAGACAAGCATATGTATCAGAATAGCAATCACAGGTGACATATGAATATATACAACATCCCAGGTAGCTGACATAGCAGTGACACACTCAGTATTGGACAACAGACACTCCAGTAGTAGTCATACATGAGCTGTTGGGGTGACTCAGGTGTCTTTTCATTTGCCAGTGTCATAGCAACACAGTGCTATAATTATGTCCTTCATGTTGGCTTTGTCCATTTTCCTTGCCTGCGTAGATGACATTATGGAGGTGTGGGGGCTACAGCTTCACAGACAGTAGGTGGGAATACCTCTCAGGATAGGACATGTGGAGACAGCCCAACAACATGTAAGTCAGTAGTGCTGTTATACACATAGAGGGTTGCTAGATTAACATGATTCATCTGGACATGCATTTCCTGCGTGACTTGATGTCTGACAGTGATATGCCTCTGACATACCTCTCAACTGTCATGATGTCCACAGACTGCCCAGAGGTTTGCCTGTTATGTTTGGTCTGTTCCTCAGACGTCTGTTTTTCTGGAATCAGTAGGATAATGTGAGGATTGTAGTCAGTAACTGTTGAAATCCAGTGGTGTTTCAGACATCACATCCTTTAGGGATGTTATGTTACAACAAAGCCTGTGACACCAGCAGCTGTTTCAGTTTGTAACACCATTATGTGAGCTATGTCCCTCTTTCCGGTCCCCTGTCTCTCAAGTATGTCATGCTTTGTCCAGATGTCTTGCAGTAAGAGGTTCAGAGGTATGTTGTATCATTATTTAGTGACTGCACTCCAGGTATGATCTCATTGACTTCTGGAAGTGATATGTGGCAGTGGTCATGAATATGCTCTCACACCGTGGACATTCTGTAGAAATCTGTACATATAAGAGTTATGTATGTCTGGCCATTGTGAACAGACTGCCAAGAATTTGTAGCAGTGTTGTGTGTAGATGTTTGTTGGGCTGAGTAGGGATAGTAGCAGATGTGAGTGTCATAGATCCTTTTTCTATCTGACTGTGCATGCTGCTACAGCTGCTGGTGGTCTATCAGGTGTATATATTTGTAGGGGCAGACAGAGAAATGTCCTGTAACACCTCAAGATTCCCAGTACACTGTGAGTTGGGCCAGAATATGCCGGTGTAGTGTGTGATCGGCAATCAGGATATATATGTTCAAACAGTCGTTCTACTCTAGAGTTCATTTGGGGTACTGGTATGTTGCTGTGACTGTGGTGCAAATGGTTGTGGGTGGACATGTTTGCACCACTATCTGTTTTTCTCTATAGTTACATCACTGTAATGCATGATATATTTGGATATACATGGGTAACTGAGCAGAGCTGATTTGGGGTAGTGTCATGTTGGTTTTACTGTGGTTCAGAAGGTGCTGGGTGACATGGTTGGCAGCTGTCATGGGTTTTTCCATTCTGCAAAAACTCCCTTACCAGCCTCAGTAAGAAGCTGAGATCCCTCATAAAATCCCAGAAAAGCTAGTTACGAAAATAAAATTGCCAAAAATTCCAAAGACAACCACAAGGCATTCTATAGTTATGTCAAGAAACTAAATGGCAATGCTCAGATATGCTCTAAGCTACAACAGAATGGCATTAAATATACTGATCGCAAGGATATTGCCAATATCTTGGCAGATCGATTTAGTGCAAACTTCACCCCCCCTCTCACCCCCTTAAAAGGCTCATCTCAATACCAAAAGATTTCTGGTAATCACGGTCACATAGGTAGAAACCGCACTCTCCAAAGCTAAGAATACAGAATCCATGGGACCAGATGACATCCCGGGCTGTGCACTACATGAACTACAAAATGAACTGGCACCTCACCTAAGTGTCATGCTTAATCATAGCCTCACCACAGGCTTCATGCCCACTGAGTGGGGAACAGCTACAGTTATCCCACTCCACAAGGGGTATCCACCTTGGATCCCTGGAACTACCGTCCCATCAGTCTGACAAGCCTGATCTGCAGGGGTATGGAATGCATTATCTTGGAACTTATAAACAAGGACATTGGCAACCTTCAAACACTGAACGCCACCCAGTTTGGGTTCGTGAAGGGCCGATCTTGTCTCCTGAACCTGATTGACTTCTTCGAATCTGTCTCTAGAGCTGTGGATGAAGGTAAGGCAGTCCACACAGCCTATCTGGACCTCGGCAAGGCCTTCGATACCATCCTCCTCTTTGGAATCATAGATAAACTTACTAAGCTGGGCATAAATCCCTATGTCACTTGATGGGTTGCCAACTGGCTTACTGACAGAACCCAGACTGTAAAAAGAGCTGACTCTAAATCCAGCTCCAGACAAGTGACATGTGGAGTACCTCAGAGTTCAGTCCTGGGACCGCTCTTGTTTGGCATCTACTTCTCGGAAGAACTTGCCAACACTAAGGGACTCTGGCTAACAAAGTTCGCAGATGACTGCAAACTGGGAGTCAATAATGAATCCCCAAATGATGTGGATATTCTACAAAAGGGCCTTACGGAAACAGTTGCTTGGTGCCAGAGCCATGGGCTCAAACTTAATGCCAAGAAATGGATAATTATCCCCTTTGGCAAAAACATGTACCCATGAATTACCACATAGGTGGCAGTACACTAAACATCGAAAGTGTACTGAGAGACTTAGGGACACAGGTGGACAGTGTTCTCACCTTCGATAACCACATCGCCACAACAGTCAGGAAATCCTTCTATGTGGCACACCTCATCACTAAGGGCTTTTCATCAAGAAAAAAGGAGGTAATTGTCCCACTGTACTCATCTCTCATTAGACCCATTATAGAGTACAATGCCCTGTTTGGTATGTACCTCACAAGACATCTGCAACAGCTAGAAAGGTTGCAGAAATATCTCACTAAAAGAATCACAGGCCTAAAGCAGATGCCCTATACTGACCGTCTAAAAAAACTCCAGTTATACTTTGTGGCATATTGTCTACTCAGGGGCGATCTCTGTTTAACATACAAGGCCATGTCAAACCCTGACCTATTGGACATGCTCCACTTAAAGAAATCCCAATCCCTCAGAGCCACATGCTCCAGGGATCTAAACTTTGTCATCACAATGAACAAAACATGCTGTAGGGATAGGTTCCTCACCCAGAGACTCCCCATACTCTGAAATAGACTGCCCATACATGTCAAGCAGAGCCCCTCCTTGGGGCTCTTTAAAAGCAACTTGACAATTGGATGAGAGATAGGAAATTCACCCCAGGGATCACATCAGTAGCCCTGTTAGACAGGAGTCCAGTGAAATAAATATTGTGGGTAGAAATATCCAAGGAATTATTATGGCTAGGCTTGTATAGGCCCCAGGGCCGATAGCCTAGTACCAACCTATGAACCTGTAATATGACTGCTGCCATACCTCTCCACTGACCAGATGTCTAGACACTGTCCAGATGCGTGGCTCATGTGTTTAGTCTGTGGCCCATAACAGTTGTGGGTTTCTGAGGAATCACTGAGATGATGTGAGCATTGACATCAGTAAATAATGACATTCATTTGTGTTTCATACCTGTGATCTATTTGGAATTGTATGTTAAAGCAAACCATGCCACTGTAGCAGAATTCTACGTGTATGACAGCCATATTTCAAAGATGTCACTATTGTTTGTCCTTTGTCCCCCCCCCCACTTTTTGCAGATGTCTTGAAGTAAGAGGTTGGTTTATATATATATATATATATATATATATATATATATATATATATATATATATATATATATATATATAAAATATAGGGTCTATATTAGAGCACTAAACATTCAAAATGTCGAGTGTTGTAATATCGAACCCTACCAATCAAAAAAAAAAAAACATAAAACATTCGGAACAGCAAAATTTTTCCTAGGAAAAATTTGCTGTTCCAAAACACATACACAACACAAGCACACCAAACAAACAGCAATCCACACACATACACCTAAACTCTTACACCTAACCCTGCACTAAACTATACATACACCACTAACTATACACTTATCTTAACTCAAACCCTAACCCTAAGGTCCGTCTATCGCACGGTCACCTCACCAGCACCCTAACCCTAACTCACCTAACCCGCCCTAACCCACATGTCCACACAATTGCATACTTACCTGACCCACGCACTAACCCTAACTCACCTAACCCACCCTAATCCACACGTCCACACAATCGCACACTTACCTGAACCCGACCTGTAACTTTCCACCAGAGTGCTGAAAATACTGAAGCAACAGAAACGGACAACCAAATTCTTTCCCTAGGAAAGAATTTGGTTTCCTGTTACTTCGATATTTTCAGTGTTCGCTGAAAACGGGTCATATTAGAACACTTGACATTTCAAATGTTCGGTGTTCTAATATAGACCCTATATATATATATATATATATATATATATATATATATATATATATATATATATATATATAGATAGATAGATAACCAACCTCTTACTGCAAGACATCTGCAAAAATATATATTGACATCTATATATATGCACACACACACACACACACACACACACACACACACACACATATATATATATATATATATATATGTGTCTCTCTCTCTCTATCTCTCTCTCTATATATATATATATGTTACATGACTGCTGTGTATGATATGTTTGTAAAACATTACAAATTCCTATAGCTCAGCTGGTGTAGAGGTATGTTGCTGTGATTGTAGTGCACAGGGTCCTGGGTTCCAGAATTGGAACTGATGACTTTTTTCATTAATGTTAAATGACCAGAATGCATAATATGTTTGTAAAAGCATTGTGGACTCCCACAGCTCAGATGTTGTAGTGGTATGTTACTGTGATTGTAGTGCATAGCATCCCGATTTCGAGAGTTGGCAGGGCTGGTTATTTTGTTGCCGGGCAGATGGAGACAGAATGATTAAAGCACATTTAAGCAGTTGTAAGTGGGTTTGTGCAGTTTTGTGCAGAACTAAGCAATGCTAACATACGGTTAAGCCCTGTCAGCTTCGCTTAGCACCGCTTACTCCTGCTTACACATGCGCTAGTTTTTAATAAAGAAAAGAAAAAAGGGTGATAGGAAAGTGGTGAAATGGGGGCAAGGAGGGGTAAAACATTAGGAAAAGCAGCTAGGGATGTGCAGGATGGGGGTAGGAATGGACCTTACCTTTAGATTTCTTCTGTAGCAACAGCTGAGAATAATGTGTAGAACTTGGAATTTACATTCTCACACCTCACAGGGAGGAGTGTTGGGTGACAGACATTTGTGGAATAATCTGTGGGTTGATTGGTTAGTTTCACTGTACATGGGGGAGAAATGTAGAGCTATGTATGGGGCAATTTTTTTTGCAGGACAGATGCCCTTTTTTTTAAGGTGAGAGTGGGATGTTGGGAAGGAGATGTAGGTATGGTTGTGGAGGTAGATTGGGTGGGATTAGGTTGCATTTGCAGACAGACAAGACAGCAGACTGGGGTGGTATATGACACATGAGGGGGATAAACACTTTGAACGGGGAGGGTGGTTGGGAATCCGAAGCCCATGAGTCCTCAAATGGATACAGTGGGACTGAGGTCCCCACCCATGTGCAGTCACCACTGCTCCTTTACTGCCCCGAAGGTGGATGTACTGGGGGCTGTACAGGAGTGGTGGCCTGTCCTTCGAGTTGTGACAGGCGGCCCTCAATCTGCTGCAGCTTCCCACCGAAATCTGCTTGGATGGCACTGCGCACCAAACCCCAGAACTGACTACGGGTGACAGACTCCTGTCCACGCCCACTCCCGGGGGGGGGTGGGCCCCATCCCCTGAGGCAGTTTCACCAGAAGGTGGTGCAGGCCCAATGGATGAGGAAATCCTGGGTTGGGTCCCAGACATGCTGGGGCCTGGTGCCATAGCCAGATGAGGTGGGACAGGTGGATCCGCTGGGATCTGTCTTCCCAAATGTGCTGTGGTTTTGAGGTTTTACAAAATATGTTGGTTAGTCATAAACAACACATTTCAAGATTAGTTTTAACAGCATGCGTCGGTGTTCCAATTAACCCCATAAAACAGATTTGAAACAGTTGCATAGTAAACAGAATATATACATAAGTGGAACAACAGTGTGCATAACATTGATGGTAACAGACCACCAACAATGGCATTTGAACAAGGTATGTTAACATGCAACCAATCAAATATATGAACAACAATAGAAAACAAGTCCCAACATTAGTTTTGGAGAGCAACATACCTGTAGTATATGAATTATTATTATTGATGCAGATGAGGGGTAGGGGGAGAGACAAAAAGTCTATTGACAACTGTTTATGCTTCTATTTTCCACAACAGTACTGCTCACTACTCCATGGGTCTGCCCTCACTTTACATCTGCCTATGGCCCATAGCTTCTGTAGCACAAACATAGCTATTAAACTGTCAGCCTAGAATGGTATGGGGCAAACTGTGACAACTCTGGGTACATAGCTAGAGGGGACTCATACATGTCAGGGTTACATATCTGGCACAGGAGGGGCACCCTGAACTGTTATGTGAGTGAGCTACTGGCATACTTCAACTGGTTTCCTATCTGTGTCCAGGGTTATTGGCAGCAGTGACCACTAGCCGTGACAGCATGACACTTGAGAGACATGTATCAGGAAGTGTGCATGTTGTATGTACCTATCCTGTTGTCATTTGCAGGGATGTAGTGGGACAGTTGAACAGTTGTACACAGTTTATTAGTATATCCTTCATACAGCTAATACCAACATTTCCTTACCTGTAAAACCTGTGGAGAAAATATCTGTTAACACTACCTGACTGTTTTTACATATATTCCTGATTCCTTGTGAGTAGATAAGCACACATCTTAGTACCACTCCCTGGATTTGAACCATGTCTGGGTGTGCTAAATAACAACTAAGCTATTTCTCATTACACTGAGCTACTGGGGAACTGTTGTTGCTTGGTTCACTGGTTTCTGCCTATTAGTCTCTTGGTTAGACAGTCTGAACTTGTAATCCTGTGATGCATGCATGACAGATAGTTAGTGTACTGTGCATTAATTCTTTGAATTACTACAATCTGGAAAGCAAAGGTTAACACAGGGCATTTATATCTTGTTTTACTTCTCCATTCTAAGTCTACATCAGCATACCAGAGTAAACACAACAGTTTCTGTTGTAGATGTTTATTTCAGATTATTCTTAGTTGGACATACTTTATCTATTCAGTTAGCATAGTAACTGTATACCTACTAGCACTACACTATGTACTCCTTCTTAGTTATTTGCACAATATACTGCAAAATAGATGTTTACTCACCAGCCTGTTGGTGCAGCCTCAGCAGTCTGTTGGCATGGGCTTCGGTGTTAGTAGCCCTCTCTGCTGCAGCTGTAGGGGAGAAAAACAAACATTATGCATACCTGTCTATCACATCCTCAGGCTAGAATTTGGTAAACCTTTTTCTGTGATACTTACAAACTGCTGGAGCACGGTTGTCCCTTCCATCTTGGATCCACTGGTCTAAGAGCAGCCCTTTCCTCTGCTTTAGGTCATCATAGTGGTGCTGGACTTGCTCGCCAGTTCGGGGGATGCCAGTAGCACTGGTGCAATTATGGGTGAGATGGTCCCAGTCCTCCGCTTTATATTGTGAGGCCTGGTGCTGGCCCTGCAGCAGTCTCTTGTCATGGTTACTTACAAGGAATCTAGCTATGACCCTGGACTCCACAATGCCCCAGAGCTGTGCCCTAAAGTGCAAACCCTCACCTACACCAGCCATGGTTCCTGCACAGGTTGAACTATAACAGGCACTGGCTGTGTTCCTGCCTGTGTGGTTTAAATAAGGCCATATTCCTGCCCTTTGCCATCATTTGCCGAAAATGTTGAGCAAAGCTTAGTGGTGCGCAAACCTGCTAAGCCAATTTTAGCAATGCTTAAAGGGGAAATTGTTGAGCACTGCTTAACAGTGCACAAATCCGCTGACTTCTGCTTAGCATTCACGTATAAGCATTGCTTAAACTGGCTAAGCATAGCTGAGCATTACTAATCATTGCTCACTTATTTAATTTTTAGATATATTAGAATAATGACTTCATCGCTAAGTGTATATGATTTACTTTACATGACGTCCATCTATGTGCTTTCATTACATTACCAAAGGGTGGGACTATACTGTATGGGACACTTGTGTATACATGGGTGGTTTCACATGTTATATGCACTCACACTTCCATTTTAGACCAGCTACACTACCCTGGTTGACAAATATCACTTACTAGATCTTTTGCAAAAAAAAATAATTTTAACACTGCTTTCCCATATAAAAATAAAGCACCTGTCTTGATATTCGAACCGTGAATTCCTGCATACAAAGCCAGGACACCAACCACTACACTATCCCGGCATTAAGATTTTAGCTGTATATTTTTATTTATCTTCTCTGGGGTGTTTAAACAATGCTGGGGCAGAGGGCCATAATGCATACATCCATTTAGCTACGGTTAAAATCCCTTAGTATGGAAAAAAAATGTTTTAATTATTTATGGCCATGTACAGCTTTGTTACTGTAGGAGGTTGGCAGGTATGTGAGGCAGGCATCTGAGCATCATACAGACACCTGTACAGTTGAGGGCTTTGCCCATACAGCACTTTCAGATGGCAGACATTTCTGTTTCAGTCTTCATACCCTGTAGGAAGTCTGTGCTATTCTGTCAGCTTTCACGTTTTTCACTGCAATATTTAATATGTGTCCCTATTTTTGTTGCTTTGTCCCTCCATTATTTATGGCTTTGTACTGCTTTATTGCTCTAGGAGGGTGAGAAGTATGTGAGGCAGGCATCTGGCCATTCTGCAGACACTTGCAGAGTTAACGGCTATGGGCATATGGCACTTTCATATGGCAGACATTTCTGTTTCAGTCTTCATACCTTGCAGGAAGTCTGTGCTACTGTAAACCATTTATTCTATCAGCTTTTGGGTTTGTCAGTGCAATATTTAGAACATGTCCCTATTTTTGTGGCTTTGTCCCCCCATTATTTATGGCTTTATACTGCTTTATTGCTCTGGGAGGGTGAGACATATGTGAGGCAGGCTTCTGGGCACTCTGCAGAGACCTGTACAGTTAATGGCTATGGCTGTACAGCACTTTAAAAATGCAGGATGTGTGTGACAGAACCTGTCACACACCCCCTGCATTTCCTTACTGATCTACTAGCTATTTCAGTATCTGTGGATACTGACATAGCTATTTTATTAGCTGTCAGATACCACGGACACTGACAGCAGTTGCAAAGTGTGTGCAGCACTTTTACAATGCAGGGGGTGTGTGACAGAACCTGTCACATGCCTCCTGCATTGTTTCTTGCTCCCCTAGCTATTTCAGTGTCTGTGGACACTGAAATACATATTTTAATTTAATTTCAGTGACTGTGGACACTGAAATACTTTTGAAAGTGCCGTATGGCACTTTCTGAGTGCAGGGGGTGTGTTCAATGTCTATGCATGCCCCCTGTACTCGTTCACTGTTTGTATCCATTTAGCCTTAACAGCAGCATGCCTTCATGAATATGCAAGGTGTGCTGCTCTTAATGCTAATGCTACATAGACACTAACCATTCCATGCAGGAATAGTACAATTCCTGCACAGAGTTTATTGAATCTAGAGGATAGTGTCTGGGCTATTCCTATTTCCTATGTTGTTTTGCACTTACAGGTCTTCAAATGAAATTATCCACTTATCTTTGACAATTTGACTTCACATCAGTATACTCTAATTTTGCTACCTTATGAGGGGAAGACTTCCTTGTCATTTAGAAAGCTCATCTAAAGCATCAAGAGAGAAAAACAAGCAAAAAGATCTCTTTGACTCTTTAATATATTCAGCATCAGGAAACTGCCATGTAACTTGCATTAACATCCCACTTATATCTCACATTAACAAAGTATGTCTTGTCTATGTGTATAAACTGTGGTAGGTGGGATTTTAACAATGCATTCGAAATACCCATGTAAACTTTATACTTTCTATTTAAATAAAGATTGTGTGATGCCTTTTCAGGTATTTATGGCCACTTCTTGGTTTAAGTATAGGGGCAGGAGAGCCTCTGGCTATAATGGTGGGACCAATCATTGCCAGACAGAGCAATATTACTTGCCTGCTGTAATAGTTCCATTGCTGATAGAGATAATTTTTGGTAGATCTCTCCTGATAGCCCATCTGGCTTTAGAACTTTCATTTTTTTTTTAATTGTGTGATGTGGAGGCTTACTTCCATCTTAGGAACATGGACAGATAACAAGACTTTGCTCTCCTCTGAAAAGTGACTGTTTGTGGGATCATATGTCCGAGATTTTCCTGGGACTCATCCTTTTGTGACAATGACTATAGATAGAAGTATAATGGGCTTGCAGAGCTGTTAAGTTTTTTTTGCCTTCCTTTTGACTGTCACAGCTGACAGTCAACTTACCCCCAAGTCAACTTCTCATTCACAGGGTCTACTGGACCCACCTTAACCTCTTCCAGACGGATTCCAACCCAGGTCTGGCACCATTTTTTGTAGTTTTTAGATACTTAATTTTTCATTCCTCTCATACTCACCCCTGATGCCCTAGAAAGGACATCCAACAGAATATGCTGGCATATCATCCCACCTTTTTGGTGACTCAGCTAATATCCACTGCCTATCTTTGGAAAGAAACCTCTGTGTGTCTCTACCCTCCACTGGGGCACTTACATGAGGTGCACATGAGATAGTGCCCTCCCCCAGGTTGGGCATGCAAAGTCTCCCAGGTTAGTGCCTCAGATGCCTGAACTCTTAACTGAACACTGATCATCTGGCCCATAGTCAGGGCTTTATTCTTCTACACCGTGTTTCTGGATAACTGTTACATTTTTGGTAACAGATTGAGCTGGTTTTCTTGTAGTGGAATGTATCAACATGAAAAGACTAGTCTATCTAGCCTTTAGTTTGCATTTCCTGGCTAATCACTTATAATACTACCGAGACATGTCATAATGCTGAATCCAGTGTCTGCATGAAGCTACTTCAACCTTCTTGTCCTTGATGGACTGAAGCTTGCCTTCTAGTTTGCTATGCAGATTCATGTTACTAATATTTTATATTGTTTTTAATATCATGTAACTGAAGCATTGCTTGCAGTTAATCCAATTCTTGATGCCATGATCACCCCAAGACTCTGGTGGTCATGAATATAACACATATATGTGTCCTATAAGATGTGGGAATGATATTCTGTGACATGCACCTCCAAAAAAATTTTAATAATGTTGAAAAGACATTTTTGTTTTCAGGTGTAGTACAGAAAACCCCCAAAATGTAAGTAGAAGGTCTAAGATTGTTTTTTCTAATTCTACTTGTAAGGCTGTATGATCCAAGTAAAATCAGTGTAACCTGATGATTTCATGTTGAAGAAAGACTTCCTGATAAGTATATTTGATCAATATGCCTGAGTTTTGTGCCTGCATGAATTGAGGGTGAAAGTGAATATTGTAGTCCCCTTCTTATCATAAGCTTTAGTATTTACTAGTTTTAGTTCCAGCATTGCTGTCCTCATATATCTTACCATAGTTGATATTGTAGAATATTTAGTTGCATTAGGTCCTGTGTAAGAGAATACAAAATTAAGATTTCCTTCAAACATTAGTTGCACTACAGGATTTTCCTACTTTCCATTGTCCCAATCCCTGGGTGCAACAATAGGGGAAATCATGATAACTTGGCTATAAAAGCATATAACTCCCTCTCTTTTCAGATCAGCCAGTACATGCAGGAATTTTGTACTATTAACCAGAACATTTTGTAAAATGATAACTTCCTATCATATCTTTCCTGACGTGTGTAAGGGACTGTACACGACAGTATTTAGAAAGCTGAGTGGTAACAGTAGGTAGATGAATATACTGAATCACAAGGATGCCTTGGGTAATTTTTTAGAAAAAACATCTTCATTGCTGTTACTAAAGTATTTACATTGTTTACATTTTATCAAAAACATTATATCATTTTACATTACAAATATTTCAATAAATGATGTCTATATATATATATATATATATATATATATATATATATATAAAACATTATTTATCCTATCCCTACAGTACAACTGCTCTCATTATAATAAAATAATTCTGTCTTTCTGTCTTTCCAGGGCATACTTGTTAAGCACTATGATTATATTTATTAGGGAGAGACATCACATAACAATAATGCCTAACTTCTTTATTCTCCCTTCCAGTATTTTCAAGTCTGGGGTAAAAGCTAAATACATAATTTAGCCAGATAAAAAATTCTTTTACAGCCACTTCAGCCTGAATGTCTTTAATTATTAATTACTGATACATTGTTCTGCACACTTAAATGACTTGGGAGTAGTAGAAGAACACTTACTTTTATCAAATTTAACTAATGCAGTGTTAGCACAAGTTTTTCTAACATCTGCTAATGTACTGGATTACTTTTAAAGAGAGCCCTCAACATATATAGGGACATGTTGCCAGACAATATTTTTCATCATATTTGAGTAAATTGCAATCATTAATAAATAAATCTTCCCTTTTCAAGTTAATCTTAAGCTTCTGTGATAGCCAAAATGCAGGGCTTTAATTCATGTAACACAGCTCCTTAGTTTTACTTCTTAGCATTTGTACATAATATTATTGCCTTTAAAGTTTACAAGTTAGCATTTTATGCAGTTTTACCTTCTGAAAAATAAATTATGGATCTTAGTTTGTTAAACTAATGCATATACTATCACTCATGAAATGGATCCCATCTTTTTAAAATTATGACTTTTTTTCTGTAATAATACTGTTGAATGTCCAGAAAATAAAAATCACTGAAGCAAAAATGTGCAGATAATGCCATGCTTATCCCAATAGCTCATATAAGAAAAGAGGAAAATGATTAGGCCAGATAAAATCACTTTAGCTAGCAGATCTAGGAGATTGCCCTCCCGGTGGGAGGACTAAAGATGCATTGTTTGAGTTTCAACTACTTTATTCAGTTAAATAGGTAGATGATGAGTGTTCTTGTTCTAATCATCAGTTGAAAATGGCATGCAATCTAGGGTGTCTGGGGCTACCCAAACAGTAAACATAAACTAAGAGGTTGATAGGTATGGGTATAGACTGCAATTTGTATACAGATAACACTAGAATATATCATTGTTGTTGTCTCCCTAAGGTTGGAACACATCATGTATGAAAAGCCATACACATATTGTAACACAAATTTTTATAAAACAAGAATGACTTCTAGTGCCACTAATTATACTGGTATGAACCATAATTCAGGATATATTGTACTCAGTACATTATCTCCAAAGTCAAAACATTTACACACTTCAGTGCGCTAAAACTGCTCTTTTTAGTAAGTGTGGTACATAACTAGTGTGTGGGTTTGCACATGTTGCTAATTAATCAAAGACAGAATATACTGTATGCAAGTCAGCCATGGTACTTGTTTTAGCGTAACAATATTTGTTCAGAGGTTTGACCAACAACAGGTTCTGGAGCCCTACCATTATATGAGAGCAAGGTATTTATGTATTTAGTTATTTATTTATGTATTTAGTTATTTACTTATGTATTTAGTTATTTTTCCATGGTGGTGGTGCTGCGGTAGCGTTGTCACCTCACAGTAAGACGCTGTCCGGTTCGATTCTCAGCTAGAACGTCATCTGCGTGGAGACATGCGTGAATGGGCATACCTTCGTTGAAGGTTTTGCATCAGGGCTGGTAACTCGGCACGTAAAAATCAACTACCAATCATTAGCAGACCAGAGTTCCGCTGTGGCGACCCCTAACCGGGAAAAGCCGAAAGACACAAACAAACTTATGTATTTAGTTATTTATTTATGTATTTAGTTATTTACTTATGTATTTAGTTATTTACTTATGCATTTAGTTATTTACTTATTTACTTAATTACTTACTTATTGCTTTGCCTCACTGGTTGTTCTAGACTACTTATTCGTCATGGCTGATAAGATGCTGACTATATTAGCAATACCCATAAATGCAGTTTTGCTTTCCTTAGTGGTAGACATGGATTATGCTTTTGGCAATACCTCAGCTGAGATAGCAATGTTGCTGTTAAACCGAGCCCTTAAGCTAGCCCACCAGAACCTGGCAGCTGTCCAATTGGTTACTCACAATGTAGGTGGTGGTGGATACTCTGCCACTTCTCTAATAAGGTGGCTACCTTGTGAAGCTATGGGGGTTCACTTAGTTTGGGAAATATTTGCTCTGAAGTTTGACAGTGGCTTTGCTTGTCATCACTCTTGCATGTATGGTTTGTGTTGTAGGAAGGTTGTACTTTGCACCATAAAGACCACAGTGTGGCATGTTGGTTGCTTTGTAATAATATGCAGGTAATTATTAAAAAACAAAAAACTTCTCTAGGACACAAATTTAGTTTCAGATCACTGGTTCCTATGCATGGAAATGAACCAGGATTTGGATTCCACCCATTATGACACAATGCCTTTCTTTACACATACACACACACACACACACACACACACACACACACACACACACACACACACACACACACACACAAACACACACACAGGTATACATGTGTATACACACTCTCACTGTTTACATGCCGAATTTAGTAAACGCTGATATTATCTGGGCTAATTATCTGGGATACATTGTATAGCCAGTCATAGGTTCATCTTTTCTCATTCTCATTGCTGTCACTTTAGGGATTTATTCCATAAGCTTGTTAGTACATTCCTTGTTACTTTCTTATTCTTTCCATGTGACAACTGGCACCTCTGTATCATATCAGTAGTGCTGACCATTGCATTAGCCTGGAAGAATTCCTTCAAGTTCCTTTTCACAAGTGTCTCTTTAGTCAGAGTTAGCAGCACTAACAAAACAAACTATAGTCCTGTTGCATTTGTAAGTTTTTAAACACAAGTTTTGTAGCTAACATCTTTGTGGATCTTACAGTTCTGTCAAATGGTTATTCCATTATTCATCTAACTATCCACTTTACTACCTGCACATCCCTTACTATAGCTAGTAAGATTACTGATGCACGTTGAGTGTCTCATCTTCCTCTTTGATGTCCTCAAGGATTTAATTCTTTCACTGAGTCATTTTCTGATACTTACTGATTCCTCTTTAGAGTTGCGAGGGAGGTAGAGTCTATCCTACCAAGTAACAGGCTGAAGGCAGAGAATCAGTCCTGGAACGAATGTCAGTCCATCACATAATGTATATGCATAACCAGATAACATTTCAAATGATTTGTGTTTTGTTGATTAAAACAAAGAACAGGCATTCTTTTATCTAAAACACTGAGCAGACAGAACGTTGATTCAGCTGGAGGTATTAGCTAAACACCACAGTTCGGTGTAAGAACAATTACAACAGAAGTTGCAAGGCACCCTCAAGCAGATGAGCTTTTGTGGTAAAAACAAGGTGCTGTAGCCAGATATAGTCAATGTTTACTCAAATGGGTACATTTATCTGAGCATCTCTAAGCAGCATTATGGCCTGAAGAACAAAAAATGCATAGAACTACCTAAATTATTGTGTATAAGATCTGTATCAAATATGGCCACCGATAGAAATAGGAACAGATAGAACATGTCCTATAAAACAGCATTGTTGTCATTGTAGAAACAATAGTTGAAAGTTGTTTGCATATTTCTCAAGTCCAGAGATATGTGCTTTTTTAAATGTTGGGTAGATCATGAGGACAACAATATGAGGTGGGAGAATAAAACAAGAAATTTTGTCTACAGTCAGTAGTGTCGGGATGGGAACCTCAATATTTATTTATTTTTGTTTGTTTGTTTATTTGTTTAAAAAAATAAGTAAGAGAGCTGTCTGGAACCTCCACATTTCTCCATTTCTTTAGGTGGCCTTAGTATAGTGAAACTGACAAACCTTGACTGTACTATACCGGCTAGCAAATGTTTGTTAGAGTACTGAGAAGTAGCAAGCTATTAGAACTGTTACAGTCAGCCGTCTAAGACCTCAGCACATACCTCTCAACCTCCTAACACCATAATTCTGGACAAAACCAAAAATAATGGTGGGACAAAGGCCCAAATTTGAATCAGATTTTAAATATTGTTCTAATTGCTCTCATTAACTTACAAGTTGTCAAAATATCAAGTTTTGCATTAGCATGCATTTTTCTGTGGGATAAAAAGTCTGAAACTCAAATATCTGTCATGGTTTAGGTATTTAAATCTTAAACGATGTGTTAGAAAATCACAATTTTTTTATGAGAAGCCAAACAAAAATATGAAGCAAAAATCTGGACAGTCTGGAAATTTATGGACAGTTGAAAGTTATGCTGCCATGTGTTTCCTGGATCCTTTTTTCTACCTAGGCTAATTCTATTCATTCCATGGAAAAACATTTTAAAAATGACACTGTGTTCTATTAATGGCATCTATTGCTCGTGCCTATAGCTTCATGCTTTTGCTTAGAATAACCACTAAGTAGCAAGTAATGAACCTTGATAACTGATAGTTTAGTTAAGTAATAGTGGTTTGTGTTGTGCACCCATAAACAGCTACAAAGACTGATGTGCTGTAATTCCTTTTTATGTATCAACAATATTCTGATATGATGATGGGGAGGTACACTAATTACTTCTCTAGACTCTTCAGGCTGGACCAGAGCAAGGTGGTACATTTTATTAATTTCAGCATGTTGTAAATGAACAGTTATGATGCTATGTGTAAAATGTATTTCTATCTGCATATGGACCAACCAAGACTATAGTCGTAGCTAAGATATACGCAAAGGCTTGCATTATGACTTCATTAACCCTTGCAAGGACTGTGTAAGTGCCATGGTCTTTATGAGGCAGTGGGTCAATACATGCATGAATAAGGGGGTGACAGCAGAGCATATCATGAGTGCCCGAATTTGAAAAGTGAGTTAATGATGGAAGTAAATGAAAGAGAAAGAGTCATAGCTGACCTGGGATGGTGCTTTGACCATGATTTCCAGTTCAAGATGATCTTACCTGAAACAAAGTACTAAGCTATTACTCTAAGCACCAGGGCAAGCAGTGGTCAACTGTTTTTACTATCAATAAAGCCTTCAGGTGGACAGTTAACAAATATAAGGATACATTCATAAGTTTAGTATAGGGAAAGTATGTCACAATGGTCTTAAGCCTGTAATGCTATACACACTAATTATAATATACCAAATGATTCAAGTAAATGTGTAGTTAGAAAAAAGGTGATGAGCAAATAGGCAGCTGTAAACCGGACAGTACAGAAGGCTTCATAGGAGTGCATTAGGAATGTTAGTAATGCAAACATGAACAGGAAGCTAATTTAGTTTGATGGTCAGGCAAGGGAAGCAATTATGGATAAAAATAAGGCTTTTAAAATTTACAAGGGGAACAGTCCAAGGTCAATAGGAGCTGTATAAACAAAAAATACAGAAATGTACATACATCATTAGGAGGTCAAAGTAAACATTGAAGAAAAGATGGTAGCATATTAAGATAAATAATTCACCTCCATTTATTCTTTGGGAGTAAACTGAGAATTAAAGGACAATAGCACTAATGCTCACTTTTTTGTACATCCATGGTAAAAAGTAGTGATAGGGTGAATATCTATAAATAGTACACTTAAATAGCAAAACAAGCTTATTGTTAAAAGATGGCTTGTGACAGAGCAGCTACAGTCGTGGGCAGCAAAAATAAAGATTTTGCCATTAGCTACCCTCCCCCAATAACCATATTAAACACGTGTTAGCAGTAAATGCAGTGCAAATGGTCCAGAAGAAAGGGTGCATCTATTCTGCATAACTAGGGCAATGAAATACGTTTTTTTTATTTATTTGGTCACTATCCTGTAGAACCTGAGAAGCTTTATGCAGTGTAACCAAATTAATGCATTCATGTCAAACATTTTATCATAGAATAAAAATAATCAAGAGAAGAGTGCTGGGCCTGGGAAAATGGAGTTTGAATATTTCTGACATATGATCGTGCAGAAAATTGTTTGTTGAAGGCTAAATTCAGAGATGTCATAAAAATGGATAGATAATCAGCACATGTCTGCGCTTTCTTTGACAAAACTGATAACATTTATTTTGGAATCTGACATCCTTAGAATTTTAGAATTGCTGGAAATGCTTTCTGCATGGTGCAAATTGGGATGCAGATGAACTGAGCGAAAGTCTTGGTAAGTTTCATTACTATATTAAAAACGGTGATTCCTGCAGAATTTAAAAGGATTGTCCTAAATAATAAGTTTCACAGTGTAACATGCAAGACAAATAGTTATAGAAGGAGAGAAAATTTGTTATGCAATTAATACTAAAGGCAGGCTATGAAAGTGAACAAAGGTCATATATTTGCCTTGTAAATGTTCTCTGAATCCTTTGCAGTTTGTTTATACTTGACTTGGAGAATACACTAGCAACCCCATCATGATCAATACATAGGGTAATAAGCTCAGAGTATAATATCACTATTGCTATTTGACCATTGATAGTACTGGGACTATACCTTGTACTAAATGTCAGTTTTGCAAGTTCATTGATCCAAGGACAGTTTTTCAACATCCAGACACTGGAGAAATCTATACTTTAAGAACTAGTGCTAAATGTGATTCATTTCATGTGGTTTATTCAGCAACTTGCCAGACCTGTCATAACTTTTACGTTGGCAAGACTGACAGACTACTGAGAGACAGGATTAGAGAGCATATATACCACATAAAAAAGGGCAGTATGTTTAATGCCCTTGCGAAACATATTAAGGAGACCAATGTGCAACATATTTTCACAGTTAGGGTACTAGGTAAATGCTGTGTTAATTTAAGGGGAGATGACATCAGAATCCGAACTGAGAATTTAGAAACCAAATGGATCCTGAAATTAAGAGCAAATATTGACCATGGTTTAAATGATTGTGTACCACTGAGACCTATTTTAAAGAATAGACCACTTTGTGGGTAATATTGTGTTCTAATTCTGTCATATCTTTTTATTTGTGTATATTTGTTATAGATATATACATTTTATCTTTTAATACACCATCTGGTATTTTATATTGACATATTTTATGTAGTTTGTGTTTTTATGTTACAGTTTATGTAACTGTTACTTTATTTCTTTAAGAGAATTACTATCAAATCATGTGATTCAATGATTGCTAGTATAAAGACAGGTATGTCTGTACTTTGTTCTATACACCTGAAGAAGCCTGATGGTGAAAGTGCTTGAGTTTCTGCAATAACATTATTTGGAGAGCCTGGAGCCATACCTTAGTTTTGGTTTTTCGTTTGGATACAGATTATTGCTATTTGTTCATAAGACATCTGCACAGAGTCCCATTGACATGATTACTAAAATTACATTTTTCATCAATAGTCACATTTAGGGTGTTGACAGATGATACAGCTGAAGTAGTTTCCTGATTTATTGCATTTGGATAAACTGTGGTTAGTTTTTCCAAAATGTATCACACTACACTTCTTGGAATTAAATACTACTCCATTGTAGACTGACCACTCATATGTACAATCCATGTATTTTTGAACAGTAAATGACCATTGATATTCTTGATCACAGATCTGATCTTAATATCATCCAAACATCTTAAGAAAAAGGAATTCTGGACATGAACAAACTAAATGCAAAAGACCACAAAGCAGTGTTCACAGTTGCATCATCTGAGTATTTGTCTCTTTTCTGATGCTGTTGCTTCTATCACATAGCCAGTTCTTAAGTCACACAGTGATAAAGTTGCTAATTTTCAGTTGTTTCCCTCACCTCAGGAATGACACAGAATAAAAAGCTTTAGATAAATGTAAATAAATTACATCTGCTGAGATATTGTTTTCAATGATGTCTACCTGATGTCTACCACATTGGAAAAGAACTCAGTGAAATTACTTTGGCACAATCTTCCAGCAATACATCCATGTTGTTTAATATCAAGCAAGTGTCTCATGTTAATAGGAATTAGGTACAGAGACATTCTCATAAACCTTGTTGACAATGCTTTCCAGACTGATAAGGCACTAGCTTGTCACAGAATATTTTGCTACCTTTTGGAATTAATACAGCAGTTGCTTTTTTCAAATATCATATATATATATGTATATATATATATATATATATATATATATATATATATATATATATATATATATATATATATATATATATATATATATATATATATATATATATATATATATATATATACATACAGTATCCCCTGCCCACGTTGCCTTGAAAAAGATAAGCCAAACACCTCACCATTCCTGGTAAGGTTTTACCGAGAAAGTGCTAATTACATTCGTATGGACCTGATGCAGTGCTACATTTAATGACTTTTACTGCCATCCTAACTGCCTTTATCCATTCTGTGGCATGAGGCAGTGCTATTAGTCACATCTAAGACTATACCATTGCTAGGTGTTGTACAGCAGTCAAATAAATATTTACAGAGGGAGTTAGATACACTAAAATGTTCTGCCACCCATAGAATACACTAAAATGTTCTACCACCCACAGTGTTTCTCTCAGTATTTCCTGAATATTCTCCTTTAAACTAACACACGTGCTTTAAAAGATTTTTTGTAATCCTTTGTTTGATCAGATGTTTTTATTCATAACAAACACAGTGGAATCATAATTTCTATAAATGTTATTATGGAAGCAACAAGGGGAAACCATCATGATTGGAAAATTTGGTGCTAGTTATTTTACTGAAAAAAGTAAAGATTATGAAAGAGCTTTAATATAAAGGTAGGCCTTTTGAGGTGACTTAACAAGTTTCATCACAGCGATCATAGAAGGGAGCTGATAGCAGCATACATGATGAATGGAGAAAGGTTGATATAATTCCCCATCGCAAGAAGGGGATCAAGAAGGTACGAAATAATGGATTGGGCTATTATCTTGACATAGTTACCAAGAAATATCCTGGAATTATTCCTAAAGGCAATTACTACTGAGTATTTAGTAACACAGGATTTAAGATGTCATGACTAATGTGTAGGACAGATCAGATTAGTATCTGACTAGACGACCAAAGTAATAGATCACCAGGAGCTTGCTGACATGTTCTGTCTTGATATGAGAAAGGTATTTGTCAGAGTACCTGATGAGTTATAAACTGGCAACCACTCTCATGTAAATAAGACTATATACTATATAAGACTATAAGACTATAAAGTGCAAAACTTGTAGTACAAAGCATGTACTACGTCTGTTACGGAGCTTCTATTATGTCTGTTATGGAATTTTTCTCTACATATCTATACTGAAAAGGGGCTTTGGACAGATGGGCTTTTCCAATATACAAATGCAAGTAAATAAATAACTGTTAGAAACTAAGACACAGGTGCAGTCAGCAAACTGGGTCTACTTTGAAGAAAGAATGGCTGCCAATAAGTCAGTGCAGCACTGAGTACTAAGTCGTGTCTTTTCCAGTTGTCTTTCTGAATCAATGTTATATAGCACAGCAGTTATGTAAAGTGACATGTGCCATTCTACAGGTTAAACAAATCAGTAATGGTTACATGACAAAGGTGGAAATAATGATATGAGATTTTGTGAGGTTGAAAGATTTGTAAGGAGCATAACTAGGTACTCCTTCATCCATTATTCACTTTGGTCTCTGGAGCCAACTGTAGTGGACACATACTATAGGACTTGGGCTGTGCTTCACTAGTAGGAAAATGCAAGCATGGCACAGGATTCTGTTATGTTTGACATACAGGGGGTGTTGTGGGTACATCTGGATTTGTGCATGATCACCAGTTATGCCATCAGCATTGTGTCACTGATTTCTGCAAGTAATAGCTAAAGATATTAATTTAAATGGATTGTTTACTGCGGTGGTGGTGCTGCGGTAGCGTTGTTGCCTCACAGTTAGACGTTGCCCGTTCGACTCTCAGTTAGAGTGTCTTCTGTGTGGCGACATGCGCGAACGGGCGTTCCTTCATTGAAGGTTGTGCATTAGGCCCGGCAAGCCAGCATGTAAAACTCTACTGCCAATCATTAGCGGACCAGAGTTCCGCTGTGGCGACCCCTAACCGGGAAAAGCCGAAAGACACAGACAAATTATGTAACTTCATCACTTGTCACTTACATAGCATCATCATCTTCATGATCAGTTCCCTTTTTCCTAGTTTTTGCATGAGGTCAGTGTGTTGTGTCAGCTGTAACCATCTCACTTGATTCAGTGCCACTCTCCTACCTGTTACAGGTCTTTTCCCATCCAAGCCATCCATCATTTTGCTGGGTGTCCTTGTTTCCTCTTGCTTTCTTCCTGCATGTCCCAAATCTTCTTCACCAGATTTCCTTCTGATTTTCTGCATGTGCCCGAACCACCACAATCAGTTCTGTTTAATGTGTCTGCAATTAGTGCTACTTTGGCCTCAGCTCTGATGTCCTCATTTTCTCATCTGTCCCACAATGTGCATCCTACTACCTGTCTCGGGACTTCATCTCTATCATCTCTAGCTTTTTCAGCTACTCTGCCTTTACTGCCCAGGTTTCTGTACCATACAGTAGCATTGGTCACACCACTGTTTTGTACACCTTACTTCTCAGCTTCTTCGACATTCTTTTCTCATACAGTACCCTGAACCCTCTGTGCCAGCTGGATGCAGCCCCTCTGATTCTAGCGTTAACATCCTCATTCAGATCTCCCTTCTCCTTACCAAACCTCCTACATACCTGAAGCTGTTAATCTGTTCCACTATTTTCCCTTCTATCTCAGTCCTCAGCCTCTTCTGATTTTCCACATTTGCTGCCATTGCAGCTGTCCTATCTATAGTCAGTTTCATCCCATGTGCCTTCAGTTTTCTGTTCCCCTATCCTTTGCTGAAGCTCTTGTTCTGAGTCTGTCTGTAATATTACATCATCTATATACAGCAACTTTGTTATCTGTCCCCTCTGACTTGTCTCCTAATGTAGTCCATCACCAGTATGAACAGTAGTAGGGTCAGAGCTGAACTCCGATGCACACCCACTGCCAGTTGGAACCTCTCTGTGTGACTGAACACTGTTTGTACAGTCACTGGGTCCTTGTACATAGCCTGCACTAATTCTACAAATATTTCTTATACTTTGAAACACCACAGGACTGTCCAAATCAGCTTTCTTGTGGCCTTATCATATGCTTTCTCCAAATCTAGGAATGCACAGTTAGACTCTTTCTTAATCTATAGTGTTTCTCAACAATCTGTCTTACTGTAAACATTGGTTGGTTGTGTTGCATTCTGATTTGATTCCAAACTGCTCATCTCCTGTCTTGCTATCTACTTCATGGAGTGTGACAAGAGTTTGATTCTGCTATACTGCCCACAGTTGTGAATGTCCCCTTTGTTCTTATGCACTGGAATTACTATGCTTATTCTCCAGTCATATGGGATACATATTTCTTTCCATACCGCTGTGAGTGCCCTCAGGAGCTATTTCTCCCCTAACTCACCCAACTTCTTAATCATATCTGTTAGGACCTCATCAGTGGCTCCTGCTTCCCCTGATTTAATTTCCCTTAGTGCTGTACTTATTGTTTCTAGGGTGGGCTCCCCTTCTTCTTCCATTGTAGGCTGTGTCTAGGGCAGTACAGTTTCTATGGGGTTTTCTTTATTTAGAAGTTGCTGGAAGTACTCCTTTCACCTGTGTTTGATGTCCTGTGAGTAGGTTGCTGCTGGCATCCCTTATGAAGGGTGTCTGATGACTATCTTCTTCATTTTTCTGCTTTTCCTTGTAACCTGATAGAGTTTCTTTATGCCATCTGCTGAGTCACATTCCTGAAGCTTTTAGAGTACCTCCAATGCCTGTTTTTTACTATTACAATTACTCTCTTTGCTAACCAGTATTCCTTCTTAGCCTGGTCTAGCTTTTCTGTCTTCCACTTTTGCCTTCACTACTTTTTTACTTTTGGTGACTTCCTGGTCTTCTGAATTCCACCATCAGCTTTCCTTATATACCTGGCTCGGACACATATGCATGATATAATCATCACACATGCTGTTTTGATGTGCTGCTATTCTTCTTCAGCTTCACATATTTGCTTTTCTTCATGAGATACTCTATCCCTTAGTAATTCCTTAAACTGTTGTGCTTTCCCTCCAGTCAACTTACAGGTCTTCAGTCTTAGTCTTTGTTGAGCTTAGAGCCTTCTATAATCACTGTCTGCAGCTGATTGTGGTAACCAGTGGTTTATACTATGGGCCAACTGTTTCACTGGGGATGACTTTGCAATCACTGATTCTACCCATACCTCCCAACCGCACCAAATTACTAATTTTTTTACTGAGTTTTGGGGTTCAAATGAAAGGGTGCCACTATTCCCAAGTGGCACCTCTTCATTTCCAATTTTTTTCTTTGTTTTTTTAATTTTCGCGCTGACGGAGCTGATGTCATCACATGCGTGATGATGTCAGCTCCGTCAGGGCTACCAGCCTGTCGGAATTGAGCTCCTTGGAGCTCACGTCATGCACGCAGAACTTTCTGCTGAAATGCGAGCGGGAACGGCAGAAATAACAACAGCACTGAATCGATTATGGCAGACCTGCCCAAGCAACTCAATTCAGACCACTGATTTACAAATGCAAGCAGGGAACAGCAGCACTGAATGGTGAACAGGAACGGGTCGGCAGCACTGAATGGATTATGGTAGACCTGCAAGCAAGTAAGGAAACCTTGTGTGTGAGTGTGTAGGATTTACAAATGCGAGCAGGAAAAGCAGCAATGAGTCGGCAGCACTGAATGGATTATGGCAGACCTGCAAGCAAGTAAGAAAACTGTGTGTGTGTGTGTGTGTGTGTGTGTGTGTGTGTGTGTGTGTGTGTGTGTGTGTGTGTGTGTGTGTGTGTGTGTGTGCATCCTGTTTATTTGGGGACTGGGCATGGGATAATAACACATTTGTTGTGGATTTCTACAGTGTCATCTGCACCCCTTCGTTTTTTATGCCATCAGCTACTGATTGATCCATGTTAGTAGATTAAGTTTAGCTGTCCAGTATCAACATGAATCTAAAAAAACATGATAATTGACAACAGAAAGTCAGGTGTGATTTTATATAAATATTTAATGAACTGTTCAGAGAGATTTAGTAAAGCTGTAGTTAGAAATCCGTATGTATTTAGAGCTATTAATGTTACTGTTTTATTTTACCTTTGTTGTTTAAGCTGTGAGCTGTAATAATTTCTGGTTCAGCTCGTGCATGAAAACACTATAAACAATCCAAAAAGTTGTTTTTCTTATAGACTTTTTGTACTGTGCTAATGATTCACTCAAGAGGGTAACATTTGGAATCAACATTATTAACTGCAAATGACACAATAATTAAAATAATCTGGAAGTTCAGAATATTAACAGTTTAGCTTTTGGAAGTGTAAACTAGATGTGTCAAATCATATCATGAAAAGTGAAGCTTAAAAACCGAAAACTATGATGCTATCTTTATTCTGAGTTATGTAGTTTTATAGAATATATACAGTTCTGCTGCATTATATAAAATAAAAAGATACAGTAACATAAGAAATAAAATATTTCAGTTTCTGTAAATGTTAGAATACTGTAACAATCTGAGAACAACCTTCATACTGAAAATGGCATGCCAGAGGCTTCTTAAGCTTGGTAGATGTGGGCTTGGCACTAAATAAATTTTGAATTTTTTATTTTTCATGCTGCTGTGACAATAGCTTGTTATTTAACTTTTTGATAACCGTGATCACACACACACAAACATGCACACAGACACAGCAAGCCAAAAGCAAGAAGTAGTAAAACAGTGTAGGCTTATGTTATGGCTTATATTGTGAGTAACAAGTAGCAACTATAAAGTAATATTTGGAGATGGAACAAAACTAATAGTGGAGCCAAGTAAGTACTGTTCATACTCACAGTTTGGAAATGTTTAATTACTATAATAACTGTCTCACACATTAGTGTTTATGGTAAATGGTGTGAAATAGCCAGGTAATGGGACATTGGAATGGCTGCAGGGGGACTCTAGTGCCATATTTTGGTTGTCTGTTCAGTTTGGGTTTGAAAGTTGGTATTCCATAATCCCATTGGGGTGGGCAGGTTTACATAATTATGCATACTAATTTTATGTTAATCAACATACAGATTTGTACCTATTTTTCATGGGCCTTGTCCAGATCTTTGATGTTTCCAGGTTGAGAGGTATGATTCTACCCCAGGGTCCTTTCCTTACCAGGATGAAATCTACCTGAGTTGCATGTTCACCACTCTTGTATGTGATTTTGTGACGGTATCATAACATGTACTCCAATGATTTTGCTGTGTTGCAGTAGTATTGGCTAGTCATTAGAGTACTTGATTCCTTTGGGAATGGGGGCATAAATACCATTAAAGGTACCACTGCAGAATGATAGAAGTCCTTCATTATGCTGCCTTATAACGTTTTGGAATTTGTGGTTTAGTAAAACAATAACTAACATTTATATCTTTCAATTTACATTAAAACTATAAGACTCAGTAGTGACTGAAATATGTCACCAGAAGGTAAATGATGGCAACAAAACTGCCACTGCCACCTGTCCTGTCATTCATAGTTTCGTAGTTTAACTGTGCGCACACCAGAGAACAATCAGAAAGGACACAGACTCCATACTGGTTGAATAAACTAATGGTCCCATCTATGTATTTAATAAATGCTTGAATTGCTCCATTGCTCCAGTAATTAAATACAAAGTTGAAGAGTTTAATAAAAAGTAATTAAATAAAAACTTTTTATTTAATTACTTTTTATTAAACTCTTCATACTATCTTTATCTTGGATTATTTTTTTACTGGATTGTCGATCTGAACTGGATTCTTGGATATTCTGACTGCATGCAGCTGTGAGTAACTGGAGAAATGAATGTTTATTTGATGCAAGTTTACTACTATACTATAAAATGTTTTCATTTTTGCCACTGAAGTACTGGAGGGGTGTCAGTAGCAGCTATGCAGCCTGAGTTAAGAAAAGAAAACCTTCTTCCTCATGGCGGTATCTTTTTAACCAGAATCAGGAAGAACAAAACACCTGACAGGTTTAGTGGTTGCTGCCCTCACCGTACAAAAATATACTTAAATATATATAAACTTTGACATACAGCACCTCATTTTTCCTATCATAGATAATACCTGAAAAGTGCTAAGAATACTGCTCCATCAAACTGAACACATGGCTCTCCTACTGACCTCCAAAAGGCTGTTGATCCAATACCTTCACCTGGTATGACATCATGCATTATTCTGTGGGGGAAATATCTTTTCATTAGTTAGAGTGAGGTCATTTGGTAGTTGTGGCTCATATATGGCTAGCATTTTGTGAAGTGGAATAGGATATGGATTTGAGAATGCAGCATATCTTGAGGGGGCTATGATTGAGTCGGACAGAGCTGGGGAGTGACATCTTGTCTTTCAGAATTTTGCTGTTGGGCAAATTAATTTCTAGTTGCACCTTTGATTAATAC